>NC_141543.1:32296323-32453235 GCF_021556685.1 Rattus norvegicus | reverse complement strand
CAGCTTTCATTGTGTCCCATAAGTTTGGGTATGTTGTATCTTCATTTTCATTAAATTCTAAAAAGTTTTTAATTTCTTTCTTTATTTCTTCCTTGACCAGGTTATCATTGAGTAGAGCATTGTTCAATTTCCACGTATATGTGGGCATTCTTCCCTTATTGTTATTGAAGACCAGTTTTAGGCCGTGGTGTTCCGATAGCACGCATGGGATTATTTCTTTCTTTCTGTACCTGTTGAGGCCCATTTTTTGACCAATTATATGGTCAATTTTGGAGAAAGTACCATGAGGAGCTGAGAAGAAGGTATATCCTTTTGCTTTAGGATAGAATGTTCTATAAATATCCGTTAAGTCCATTTGGCTCATGACTTCTCTTAGTCTGTCGACATCACTGTTTAATTTCTGTTTCCATGATCTGTCCATTGATGAGAGTGGTGTGTTGAAATCTCCCACTATTGTTGTGTGAGGTGCAATGTGTGCTTTGAGCTTTAGTAAGGTTTCTTTTACGTATGTAGGTGCCCTTGTATTTGGGGCATAGATATTTAGGATTGAGAGTTCATCTTGGTGGATTTTTCCTTTGATGAATATGAAGTGTCCTTCCTTATCTTTTTTGATGACTTTTAGTTGGAAATTGATTTTATTTGATATTAGAATGGCTACTCCAGCTTGCTTCTTCTGACCATTTGCTTGGAAAGTTGTTTTCCAGCCTTTCACTCTGAGGTAGTGTCTGTCTTTGTCTCTGAGGTGTGTTTCCTGTAGGCAGCAGAATGCAGGGTCCTCGTTGTGTATCCAGTTTGTTAATCTATGTCTTTTTATTGGGGAGTTGAGGCCATTGATATTGAGAGATATTAAGGAATAGTGATTATTGCTTCCCGTTATATTCATATTTGGATGTGAGGTTATGTTTGTGTGCTTTCATTCTCTTTGTTTTGTTGCCAAGACGATTAGTTTCTTGCTTCTTCTAGGGTATAGCTTGCCTCCTTATGTTGGGCTTTACCATTTATTATCCTTTGTAGTGCTGGATTTTTGGAAAGATATTGTGTAAATTTGGTTTTGTCATGGAATATCTTGGTTTCTCCATCTATGTTAATTGAGAGTTTTGCTGGATACAGTAACCTGGGCTGGCATTTGTGTTCTCTTAGGGTCTGTATAACATCAGTCCAGTATCTTCTGGCCTTCATAGTTTCTGGCGAGAAGTCTGGTGTAATTCTGATAGGTCTCCCTTTATATGTTACTTGACCTTTTTCCCTTACTGCTTTTAATATTCTTTCTTTATTTTGTGCGTTTGGTGTTTTGACAATTATGTGACGGGAGGTGTTTCTTTTCTGGTCCAATCTATTTGGAGTTCTGTAGGCTTCTTGTATGTCTATGGGTATCTCTTTTTTTAGGTTAGGGAAGTTTTCTTCTATGATTTTGTTGAAGATATTTCCTGGTCCTTTGAGCTGGGAGTCTTCACTCTCTTCTATACCTATTATCCTTAGGTTTGATCTTCTCATTGAGTCCTGGATTTCCTGTATGTTTTGGACCAGTAGCTTTTTCTGCTTTACATTATCTTTGACAGTTGAGTCAATGATTTCTATGGAATCTTCTGCTCCTGAGATTCTCTCTTCCATCTCTTGTATTCTGTTGGTGAAGCTTGTATCTACAGCTCCTTGTCTCTTCTTTTGGTTTTCTATATCCAGGGTTGTTTCCATGTGTTCTTTCTTGATTGCTTCTATTTCCATTTTTAATTCCTTCAACTGTTTGATTGTGTTTTCCTGGAATTCTTTCAGGGATTTTTGTGTCTCCTCTCTATGGGCTTCTACTTGTTTATTTATGTTTTCCTGGAATTCTTTCAGGGATTTTTGTGTCTCCTCTCTATGGGCTTCTACTTGTTTATTTATGTTTTCCTGGAATTCTTTCAGGGATTTTTGCGATTCTTTCAGGCATTTTTGCGATTCCTCTCTGTACGCTTCTACTTGTTCTCTAAGGGAGTTCTTCACGTCTTTTTTGAAGTCCTCCAGCATCATGATCAAAAATGATTTTGGACCTAGATCTTGCTTTTCTGGTGTGTTTGGATATTCCATGTTTGATTTGATGGGAGAATTGGGCTCCGATGGTGCCATGTAGTCTTGGTTTCTGTTGCTTGGGTTCCTGCGCTTGCCTCTCGCCATCAGATTATCTCTAGTGTTACTTGTTCTGCTATTTCTGACAGTGGCTAGACTGTCCTATAAGCCTGTGTGTCAGGAGTGCTGTAGACCTGTTTTCCTCTCTTTCAGTCAGTTATGGGGACAGAGTGTTCTGCTTTCCGGAGTGTGGTTTTTCCTCTCTACAGGTCTTCAGCTGTTCCTGTGGGCCTGTGTCTTGAGTTCACCAGGCAGCTTTCTTGCAGCAGAAAAGTTGGTCTTACCTGTGGTCCAGAGGCTCAAGTTCGCTCGTGGGGTGCTACCCACGGGCTCTCTGCAGCGGCAGCAACCAGGAAGACCTGTGCCGCTGTTTCCGGGAGCTTCAGTGCACCAGGGTTCCAGATGGTCTTTGGCTTTTTCCTCTGGCGTCCGAGATGTGTGTGCAGAGAGCAGTCTCTTCTGGTTTTCCAGGCTTGTCTGCCTCTCTGAAGGTTCAGCTCTCCCTCCCACGGGATTTGGGTGCAGAGAACTGTTTATCCGGTCTGTTTCCTTCTGCTTCTGGTGGTGTCTCAGGCAGGGGTCCTGTCGCTCCTGGGCCCTCCCCCACGGGAGCCCAGAGGCCTTATACAGTTTCCTCTTGGGCCAGGGATGTGGGCAGGGGTGAGAAGTGTTGGTGGTCTCTTCCGCTCTGCAGCCTCAGGAGTGCCCACCTGACCAGGCGGTTGGGTCTCTCTCTCACAGGGTCTGGGGGCAGAGAGCTGCTGCGGGCCGGGATCCGTGGGTGTGGGACTTCCGGTAAACACCGCCATTAGCTTTTGTGTCATTCATTTTGAAACCATCTTTTCAGTTATTTATATTTATGATTTCTCTGTCTTAATAGTTAATATTTTAGTATCATAAAGATGAATTTATGCTTCTTATTGTCTTAGTTACTATTCTATTGCTACAAAGAAATACTATGACCAAGAAAACTATTATAATAGAATACCTTTAGTATGGGCTTTGCTACAATTACAAATGGTTAGTCGGTGATCATCATACTGTTGTAGGAAGCAGACAAACATGGTACTGGAGGAGTAGCTGATAGTTTTATACTGTGATTCATAGAGAGCATACAGAGAGGGGCAGAGACAGAGACACAGAGAGAGGGGGGGGAGAGAGAGAGAGAGAGAGAGAGAGAGAGAGAGAGAGGGAGAGGGAGAGGGAGAGAGAGAGAGACAGGGAGAGACAGGGACAGAGAGACAGAGAGACTGGACCATCCACTATGACACACTTCCTATCACAAAGTTACACCTATTTCAATAAGGCCACAGTTTCTAATCCTTCTGATCCATGAAAACAACGTCTCTCCTTGGTGACTAGGCATCCAGTGTATGAGCCTAAGGGATCCATTCTCACTCAATCCATCACAATTGTGATGCTTCTTAGTCACAGGCACTTTAGTGTAGCATTTAGCTATTTTATGTTTGTTGAATTATATTGTGTTGTATTCAGTATTTTCTTTTAAAATATTATTATTTTATGTACATGGCTGACTTACATGCTTACAAGTATCTGCATGGCATGACTGCCTGGTGCCAGTGGAGGCTGAATGAAGGGTGTGAAATCTCTCGCGCTGGAGTCACCGAGAGTTGTGAATGACCATGTAACTTCTTGGAACCTCTGGAAGGACAAACGCTCTTAGCTACTAAGCCATCCTTTAAACCTTGCGGTCAGTAATTTTTGGTGGTTTTGTCTTTACTTACTTATTTTTAGAATTAGATTATAATTGAATTACACTTGAATATATTATTTTTCATTTATCTTTTGCTGTAGAGTTTAAGGATGATAATTTTTATCTCTGTCCTGTCAAAGTCTATTTACAGACAAGTGATTACCTCTTCAAGAGGTTGGAATTGACTGGAAATATGCCACACTATAGTTTTATTTCCTTCAGTGTCTGGGCTTCTTTGTGATGCTGCTCCTTAGATATATTTTATATACATGTCTCTTGTAAACTACAAACCACATTTTAATGTTCTATTTGTATTACAAGGTGGATTTTTTTAATTGTAAAAGCATAGTAAAAGGAGTTTTATGGAAATTCAGATAAAATATGTTTTCTTTTATAGTATTTCTAGAGTTCCTCTTCACAGGTCTGTGTTTCTAGCTGGTGCTTCTCTCAACATGAAATCTTTAATATTAGTTTTAGTTTAGCTGACAAGCTCTCTCAGAATTTCCTTGCATACAATGTTTTTATTTTTATTTTTAATTGATGAAAAGCTTGCAGAATTTCATGTGCATATGTAATCTTACTCATTTACAAATGTCATCACTATCTCTTAGCTACAATTTGAAAATATTTTATTTTTGAGATCACTATAGACATATACAACGGTATATAATCATATCTGCTTCTATTTCCACATTCCAAATGCCCTTATATTACCCCAAAGCCTACCTGAAACATGGCCTTTTATTTTATGGTAAAGATGTAGCTGAGTTAGTTCCACCCGGGTGCTTACCATCACTTACTGAAGTACTATGGACATTGTGTAGTTGCTTGAGGCAAGGCCATTCTTTTCTGAATTTGTAGTAGTGGTAGGTTTTAACCACTAACTGTGGAGGGCTACAGTCATTTTTTGATATATCATCCATCATCACATTGCTGACCTGCAACGTCACAGTATAGCATTCTATATTTTATTTTACTATGAAGATTTTTGACTCAGTTTTTTTATTTATCATGTTTGCACTGCTTGGGATCTGCTGTGTTTTTTTTTTTTTTTTTTGATAATGTTCCCCACTAATTTGGGAAATTCGCAGCCTTCTTGCCTTCCATATGTGTCTGCTTAATCTTCTCTTTTCTACTACCCTCACTTTAAAGATCCCTCTTCCTGGGTCACTTCGACTCCTTTTTTAGTGTTGCTTCCAATGTTTATGTGCAGTACATTTTTTACTGACTCTGTTCTGTCCTCTTTAATGTTTTCTCAATCACCTCTGTTACTCCCAGTTGTCTGTATGCCACTATGGATGTTCTTTCTGAGCACTGGAAGTTTTAGCTCTAGAACTTCTGTCTTATCTTTTTAAAACATTTTCCATTTTCTGCTGAGATCCAATGCCATTCATTTATTTGGCCAAATACACATCATGAGCATATTTTTTTTTTCATTAAACTTGAACTACTAGTAGTCTTGAACTACTTTTTCTGGCTGACTGTTACTGTCCGCTAATTGTAATATTTAGGACACCTCAGGTTTATCTGCTTCTACAGGCTGTAATTACGTTTGCTAAGACTTTATGTTCTGTACTGTGCACAGTTAATGATTTTCACGGTATGTCTGATGTTTGACATAATGTAGAGACACGATTCTGGTATGCTGTTGCTATAAGGAATTAATATTTTTGATGTAATACGTGTTAAATTATTTACCAATTACCATAATCGAGTGGAGAATGTACTGCCCCATTTTCAGTGGGTTGGTCTTGGTTGTGCCATCACCTGCATGACTAATCAGCACTTTATTAAAATAGAGAGAGGTCATGATCCAGGGAGTTGGAGTGAACAGTGAGGTGCTGATGGGGAAGAAATTCAGGCGCCATATTGCATCGTACAGAATGGCAGCTGATATGACTGGCACAGCTTTTCCAGTCTTTTAGTTTTGCATGCTCTGGGTTCTTTAACATCCTTTGGCTCTTTTTCCACAGAAACAAGCATTTAAGGGGAGTTTACCTTGACACATAAAATATTATCTTCCTGTTGTCACTTTCTGCTTTTCTCAATTTATGCTTTCAAGGGAGTCTTCTGAGACTTGTCAGTCAGAGTCTCTTCTATCTAGCTAACTTCCCAGGTTGAATAGTTTTCTTCCATGTGGGAATGGAAACAGGGAAATCCTAGGAGAATAGAGAATAGGTGTTAACCACTTAACACCTATTGTCAGAGAAAAGGCTCAGTCTTAGAGCTAATTGAATTCTGCTTGAAACCTACTTTAATTTCTTTATACCTTCACACTACAACACACAATTTTCTAAACATAATATAGTTGTTCATTTAACGTTTTCCAAAGAGCTACAAATATTTTTTCAAGGAAATATAGTCTACTGAGTTATTGCCCGAACTAACATCTAAGTGTTATGTTTTAATTCCTCATGAGTGATTATACAATCAAACTTTTAATATTTTTGAAATTTATTTACTTATTTAGTTATCCTCTCTTTGTGTGTGGGGGATGTGTGCGTGTGCACATATGGGGGTGTGCATGTGCGCACACGTATGTACTTAGAGAACACGTGTAGTGATCAGAGGATAACTTTGGGAGGGGGTGAGGATGGCTGTCAATAGTCAGTTCCTTTCTTCCACCTTATTGAGTCAGCCTTTCTGCATTTTTCTGCCACTGCACAACTTGCTCCAATCTATCTGTCCACACAAGTTTTTGTACAATCCTTTGTCTTGTGTATTTTATGTTAGAAATGCCTAGATGATGGAACCACACAACTGCATCTGTCTTTTGAAGTGGGGATCCAGGGATTCAACTTAGGGCTTGTACCTCTAGCTCTTTTTCCTACAAATATAGCCTATTGGCCTACAGTACTTAATCTCATAATTTTCTTCTGTGGATATTGATCACAGCATAACACTATTAAAACTGCTTCAATTAAGAATCAAATTTAAAATTTAATACAAAATAACACTAACAGCAGCAGAAACAATAGATATAAATATTCTCATATAATGTCAGTTCCTTTTGTAGTTGAGTGAAGGTGAGTGGTCATTTTCTTTGTTTTTACTTTCTAGTATATTTTTCAAATTTTAATATAATTTAATCCACATGTATGGGGCCTCATTTTATTAAGCAATTGATATAAACTTAATAAAATAAGTAAGATGATTATGAAATAAGTTATTAAATATATTTTATAAGTATAAGAGAAAAAATCTGGCAATATCAGAAAACATCAAAAAGCTTAATTCAAAGACTATTAATCAGATAAGAAGATCCATTGAGGCACATTGAAGCCTAGTAATCAAAAATAGTACAATTAAAATGGATTCTCTTAACATGTGAGAAGGCATTCTGTTTTGAAGTTGATGATAATTTGTGGAGATTATTATGAACATTATCATTGTGTTGAAGGATTACTATTATATGAAAATTCGTGAATGATAACAATCATTCCCGTGGGGTTCACTATTTGAGTGACTAATTGAATTTATCTGAGAAAGTACTTTGGAATTCTTGAAATGTCCCATAGGGGGAAAAGACAGATTCTTCCCACACAAGTACTTATCTCATTTAGAAAAAAAATTAGCGAATTAGTAGGCTGCCTAACTGCTTGGTTGGCCACTTAGGTTATTCCACAAAACTGTCTTAATTCAATTTATTCTAGCAACTCTGACTGGAGTTAAGTGACAGGAATATTTTGATATCCACTCCATTGGGTATGGGATCTAACATCTTAGTGACGCATAACTAGCCTATTTCTTTCTTTTTCATCTTTTTTTCTAAGCATCAAAAATATACTTGTTGGCTTTATATTCAATGCTATGTTGAGATTAGGTATAGTCCCCAACAACATGCAATTATAGTCTACCTTAGATTTGAGTAAAATACAGTTGTGAGTATAAAAGGAAACCCTGGTCTTCTTGCTGTAGCTGAGTGAGGAGCATTTCAATGAAAAGATGTTTAAATTTGCTCTGCCTACGTTGAAATCACAGTGGGAAGAAATCCACTGACCTCATGTGAATGCTGTTGTTTTAATTGGCTTTTTGTCCCATGCAATGAAATAACAGTGCTGCAGGCTACTTGTAGGCAGCTTTTCTTGACATACCTACCAGAAGTAATCTCTTGGGCCTAAGTCATGGACAGAAACCATCAATATTTTTTTCTCACTTTCTCAGGTGTAATTTTGAAGTTAAGGATGGAACTGGGACCCTATTACCCCATGGACTTCCTCCATGGTCAATTAACTAGGTTGGACTAAGAAGAGAGTTCCCATGTCCCTGTGGCTCATTTGATCAAGAAAGAAGTGTGTTAGTACAGGAATTTCCAAGACTGATTCCAAAACCTGCAAAATTAAAATTAAGAAAACAAAGGCCAGAGCTTACAGAATAAACAAAAAGTGTCTCCCATTGCCAAATCTTCCGCTGTTTTGCCCACTGGTACACACAGGCACAAGCAAAGCAGGGCCTTATTTGGTGATCTTGGTTAAGCATCTATCTCCATGGAGCTGTGTTGGTCAGCATTCCAACAGATTGACTTACCTCCTGCCTTACTCTATCGGTGTTTCCTGCTTTCCCTCAATTAAAATTCACCAAACCTTTCTCTCAGAAGAATGGCTCACTAAGCACAGATGCTTCTTTATCACTGCATGTTGCCCCTCCCCCAAACAATGAAATGATTTAAGTTTGCAAGATTGTTCTCAAATAGAGCAACCCTCTCTCTAGAGATTCTGTTCCTAGGAGTAGTAAAGCATCTTCTTCATCCCGTGAATGGAAATCCTAGTATGTCGCACAGGAAAGGGTTAAAAAGTGCTGGCAAGAATTCATGCGTGTGTTAATTCTTCCTGCAGCCTCACATCTCTTCCACTTTGACCTCACAGTTAATCTGTGTGATTTAATCGGGCAAAGCCTCTAGTGAGCGATTTTTTTTCCTATTTCTTTCAAACAAACACACAGCAGAGGCAGACAAAGAGAACACAGTCCCGTCTAAAAGGAAAGAAAGAAATGAAAAGAGAGCAAATAGATAAACAAACGTAAAAGGATGGACCCCCGGGAATTCCTGTGCGTGCATAGGGCATGCATGTGAGCACCTTTCTGTTTCTCTCATTTGCCTTCCTGTGTGCATCTCTGCGTGTATCCCATCCCCCTGCCTCAATTCTATTATCCTCGCAGACTTGGGAGCCGCTGCCTGAGCTGACGCTTTGATGGTATCTGCAAGCGTTTGTACTGATCTTTATTTCTGCCCCCTGAATATTAATTTTGAAGCAGGTAGCAATACATCTCCTGAGTGACGGGACCTACTAGAGGCAGGTGGGGGGAGCCAGCATCAAATCATCAGCATAATAATAATACAAAGGGGGAGGGATTCTTCTGCAACCCAGAGGCGAGAGGCGAGAGGAAAAAAAAGCGATGAGTTCGCCAAATACATGGAGCACTGGAAGCACAGTCTACTCTCCTGTATTTTCACAGAAAATGACGCTGTGGATTCTGCTCCTGCTATCGCTCTACCCAGGGTAAGATGGGCCGTTTTCAGCATTGTTTGGCTCTAGAGAGGTATGGGGGAGAGATAGGGTTTTGGAAGCAGGGAGACCACCCAGATTTGGGACACTCTTGGGATTTCAGCTTTATAATTTAGTGAAGAGTGACTATATAGGGTAGGAGAGAGACGGGGGAGAGAGAGGAAGGACATATTGGTTTATTTGTTATTGAACTAGGTTTTATTTGTTTGTGTTTTGTTTCAAAGCGCTAAAGCTCATTTCATAGATTCCGTGTTCCGGGAATAGGTTTTGAATTTGCTGCAATCTGATATGAAGTGGGCTGTGCTTGCACACCGGCATTCGAGGCCATATTGAAGGCATTTGGGTGGGGGTCTGGAAGAGAAAATTACAAATGGGGTCCTGGCGAACACAAGCGTGATCTGTGTGAGGGAGGACTGGGGGGCGGGGACAGATCTGTTTCTATTATATACTACAGTCTTCTTTGGTCGTGCACCTGAGCTTTCAGTCAGCCAGGTTTTCTATGCAGCCCCACTGACCCAGCAGCTGAATCTCGATGGGCAAATACGATTCAGCACCAAGGACAGCGATCTAGCTAAGGGCCCTATGGGAAGAGGCTTGTCAAACCATACAGCATCCCTAAATCTACAAAGGACATCCATGTAGTCAGGCCAGTGGGCCAAGACACAGCAGAGAAGCCTGGGGACCCGGCACTGGTTATTGCTACTCCTACCTTCAGATGGGAGGGGGACTACTGCACATGAGGTAGTGAATATAGTTCAATGAATGTTTAGGAAATGTACCTGGAACAGAGTTGGCCTGGCTGCAGTCTTGAAAACATGCTCAACCAAGTGAATGCAGTGCCCAAATTGTGAAGTATGCATGAGTGATTTACAGTCTTCCTGCACAAACAATAGTGGGGAGAACTGGTCAAATTCCTGAGCATGGGTGCTCCCTGAAAAGTGTTTCTTCTAGATTATTAAGTACTTCCCTGAACTAAGCCCATGAGAGTAGAATCCCTCCAAGAACAGTGCAACCCTGGCCACATCACAGTTTCCAACAAGAACTAACAGCAGGCTAGAAGTCCACACTTTCCATAGCATGCATTTGTATTTCACATTTTGAAACAAACCACTGTACAAGCTACTCCTATGGTTGTGGCCTCCCCAATCTCTGATAATAGAATCTATGAAAAATATCAAGGCACTCCTTCAGAGTTTCCTTGGAAGCTGATGTAGTAGTTGTAATAATAATAATAATAAGGCTAAGGAGTTGTGGTTTAACTACTTTTCGGCCTTGTTAGAGATATCTATCCATTTCTCTGACCTTCTTTCTCTAGTATTGGGAACAGAACATGTTGATTTTGGACGCAAAGGAGAGTCAAGCGAAGCAAAGAGTAAAAGTTGCACTTTCTTGATTCAGGCAGGCAGCATGTGCTTAGCTCATACCCCGTCCCCACTTTTTTTGTTTAATTTTTCTTTGACAATAAACATTGATCATAGTAGATAGTTTCATTAAGAACTGAAGAAGTTTTCCCAGAAGAGGAGAGGAACACTTACCGGGAATAATATTGTAAGTCACAAACCGTAGTAAAACCATTAAAATATTTTCTATTCAGAATCATCACACATTTTCCTATTACACATTTTATGAAAGTTAGTTAACTTTGTTTTGGAGATCAGAGAAATCAGAAAATTAGGCCTACCTTCCCTGTATTTCTTCAACCCATGGAACCTGTGGAATAAAATCTAGATGTATCTGTTTTTCTTATTTCCATTCCTTTTAGTAAACAATTTGTAACTAACTGCCTGAGTATATTCTTATGTATTTCATCTCTAAACATTCTATTTTAATCCAAAAATATTACTTTATTATTAGATGTGTGTGACAGTATTTATGACAGTTTTTTTCCCCTCTAATGGCCTCACTTTTTGAATCCAGTATCATCTAAAAACTGAAACTTGATGTTACATATTACAATGATAAGAGTAGCCTAGATGGCCTTTATCATAGTTTTAAATGTTGGGATTTATGTGTTATTAGAACTCTAGACAAATTTTTTTGTATCCTCACAGTAAGTAAAGAGGAAGCAACCACTGTAGTTTGGTGCAGTGTATGTGATCCGAGTTTAATGTGCTGCAGCCCCATAAACGTTCTATCTTAAAGGCCGAGTATGGAAAACTGAAACCTTGATCTCTAAAGGTGGTCCAGAGGTTGATGAGAGTGATTACAATAATATTGAAGAAAAATATGGGACCCTGAGGGTCTATGTTGTGAACAATAGCAGGTGAAAGGTACTGAACATTGTAGGAGAAGAAAAAAATGTTTAATGTACATTTTTATTTATAAATCTCTGAATAAGCTTTCTCTCCTATTAAATGACTAAACTCATTAGATTATGTCTACATCAAAGCAAAATAAATCTTAAAACAAAGCACCAGAATGAGCATATTAGAAGCTTATACTTTTCCTTACAGTGAGAATTTCACAAACTTAAGTTTGCTCAACTTCCATGTTTCTTGTTTACAACTTGTGAGAATCACTTGGGGACTTACTAAAATGGAAATTCCTAAACCACACACTGGATGATGTTTCTGAGTCATGAGGTCTGAGTGAAGTCTAAGAATGTTAATTTTAACAAGTTCTCAGAGCTCCCGTTAAAGAAATAGGCCTTTCGTCTGCCTGTTTAGAAAAGTTCACTTATTGTCATAGTTAATATATGTAAATATTTTCAACCCTAAGTTTTACTCGCCTGGCACCATAAATTAGTTGAATATCCATAAGCATTCTAATTGTAAATAAATCACTCATAAAAACCATGATTTTACTATATTTGTATCATGTGTAAAATGTTCTTGAAAAATTTTAGCATATGTACCTATGTAAATGTCTATGTAAATATAGTCCCAAATTCTATATACCTCAAATACATATATTGGCAAGTATGTTTTAAGACAAATTTTAAAAATTTGGTAAATTATTTTAATATAACTTTACTCTGTTCCAGTTTTAAAAGGTAGAAACATAAAATACAACAGAAATAAATGAGCATAGGAAATTTTTATATGAAAGAAGGCATTTCATTTCATTTTGATTATCAAAAACTATCTTATACTATATTTGGATTGATAGATAATTATTTTCAAAGAATTAGATTGGTCAGAAACAAATTAGCTTGAACTGTTGATAATCAATTTCAATTTTAATTTTTCATAGTAGTTTCCAGTTTTTTACTGTATTTAATTTTGGATTTCAACATAAATAATTCCCCTCTCTCTTATATATTTCCAGCCATCTCATATACTCTCCCCTTGATCTATTTCAAATTATGACCTCTCTGTAAATTAATCATTGTCACATTCATACATATTTTATTGAATATCTTTTTAAAGTTTATGTTTATTTCTGTTCTTAGCTGTTGCTGAATAAAATGTTTCATATGAAATATTGAAAATCGTGAAAGTTTTTCATGCCATAATTATGCTTTATACAGATTTTAATTTTTGCAAACCATAAACATAAAAGAAATACTGCACTTTTCCAATTTCTTCCAACTTGTTTACAGAGTTAATCTCCGCGGGTGAGCCTGTTACTCTACATCTGTACACATTCTTTACCTTGTTTTATCTTGAAAACTACTTTTGCTTTTCATAAGCACATATAATTAATTGTTTTGGTTTTCCACCCAGGATTCCAATTAGTCTGCCTTAAGCAACCACGTGAAAAGTTAAAAAAAGAGGACATATGTATGACTCAGATTTTCCAAGAATTCTTTCTCCACCACACCATAGATCAAACACCTGGATAACAGGCTGGGATTTCCAAACTATGTTTTTGTATTTTTTGCTTTTGTTTTGCATTTAATGTCTCAGTATGTGTAGCTCATACTGGGACTCTAGGTTGGTTTATAGACCGTTGCTCCACACCAGTTTAAAAAATTAGGTTTCACTTAGACAATTAGCTGCACAAATGGCTTATGTCCATACTTAATTAAGTCACAGAAAATTTAATGGTAAAAACATGGTTACATATTGTATAATTTCCACTCAAATTAAAAGTAAGTCAAGACTGATTGTAGGGACATGATTCTTGTAGTTTGTTTTGTGCTACCAGGCTCATGGTTGCTTGTTGGATATAGCTTCTTAGCTTGTCAAACAGAGATGTTTAAAAATTTAAGCACAATGTAAATGTCTCTCAAGCAGTCTCGTCAAGCTACCATACTTACCAGAACAGAGGGCAGGTAATTGCAATCAATAACACCACAGGTAATAGCAGCTGATTTAAAATACAAACAGTTGTACTTTCTATGTGCACACATTTCCGCACTTACTGTGCACATGTGCCCTGTTTAACTATCACGATGCGCACATATCTTTCCATGTGAAACCACGTACATTCTCATGTTGTTACTCCTGATTTTTTTTGTATCCTCAGCAAACCCCTTCATCTGTTCTGTAATTCTGTTATCTAGTTTCTCAAGCCTGGTGGTGATCACTATTTCCCCGGACCATAGCGAAGATGACATACAATTGGCATACACGTATAAAGCTCACTATATTTACATACATGACAGAAGTAAATTTAAAGTATGCCTATTTTATTGCTGATTTCGAAGATGTCTTTTCTTTCACTAGTTACCCATAAGATGCCTCATGCTGGGAATTGGTTCTAGAACATAGAGATACTAAATGAGCCATGTCTCCAGTGAGATGATTTTTTTTCCTTTTGGCATCAGTCTAAACAAAAATAATCATGGGATAATTGTCTAAATTGAAATCCAGATTGTTTTGACACCCATACTGCTTGAACTTCCAGACGGTTGAGTTAAGACTTTTGTGATCAATTTAGAAAAGTTGTTTCTGAAAAATCACAAGTATGTACCAATTTTACAGAGTCTAGAAAATATATATTATGTCAAAATGTCCCTCAGATAAATTAAAATGTTTAACCCAAAATTTTTGGAGGATTTCTTGGGATCTTAGTCTTTACCCATTATACTGTCATTAAATGAAATCACACTGTGGTCTATAGACCAACATACTTAGGCAAACCTTAATATTCAGTAGCATTGTATACTTAAGAACATACCAAATGCACCAGATTGGAATTTGTATTTGGAAAAATACATTTCTTTTATGATCACACATATTTAACTTAATTTATTAGTTTAAATGTCATCACCATTTAAAATAGTTAAACGTCATCACCACTATGTCTTTTATTGAGAAAACCCACAGGAAAATTTTCTCAGTGTTTTTCTTCAATTTCCTTACAAAAAGTCCTAGAAAAGTGAAAGATAAAAAGTTGAAATTGATTTAATAGTACCAAATATTAAAGGGGAAATGACAGTATTTTATCACTGGCTAGAAACTTAACTTTAAAATATGTGTATATTAAAGGATATGATTTTGACTTTTTTATTACCTCCATCATGCTAGAGGTTACTTAATTAGTATTGCTATGGGATATCCCAATATTGAGACACAAACATTTTTACTTCTAGGAGAAAATGAAGTTCTAAGAGTTGATAATAGGTTTCAGTCTTACTAGAATGTTTATATCAATAGTCCCTACATCTTCACCAGACTTGCAGGTTAGAATAGAAAGATACTGCTTTCTCCTTTCAAGAGTTGTCATAACGAAGAAGAAAGCAGAGTCAAGAGACTGCTTAGGAGTTCCTACATAGCAGCTAGCGAGGTCCGAGATTCCCGTTGTTTCATTACTATTGTACAGACTGTGGTCTCTTCAAGTACAGTGACCTAAAAGCAACTCCAGGTATAAGAAATCACATTGATTGTTTTGAAACAAAGAGGCCTCTTCACATCACATTCCTGGGAGAGTTTTTCCTTTCTCATTAGATCCACATACTGGAGGTCGAATATTTTATAAAGGAAAATAATAAAAGCCCTTTTTAAGTTCCATATTAGTGGCTTAGGGTAAAAATAAAATTCAACTCCAAATCATATTAATCCTTGTAGTATTACATAAGTGTATATAAACACGGTAATAATTCTATATTATTATAAGATCATTGTATAGCTGTGCATAGATAAAGTACCATGCAAATGGGAAATAAGTAACCTTGACATTACACTCTCCACCCATTCATAAAGAAAACCATAAGAACAGAAAATAACATAGTAGTGGGCAAAACAAGGGATGTTTTTAAAAGCAAGAATCCTTGGTAGTAATTGAAACCCTGCAGTGAATATAAGTTCAGTTACAGAAAAAAGTCTATGTAGTAGGTCAAATAGAAAGTAAATTCTGTAATTTATTGGGTCAAATTTAGGTAAAGTGTTTCAAAAATACCACTAAATATACCTTGTCAATATTCAATATACACTTGTGTTAGAGAAAGTAAATGATAATGGTCTTTTTGCTGTTTGGTACATATTAGTCATTTTATAAGTTGCCTTTGAAAATATACCTAAAATACCTAGTTGTTAAACACTCTATACACAAAGCTTGATATAAATTAGTCTAGCATGGTGGTTCATTTCTTAATTCCATGGCACTAGAAAGTTTCTGAGTTCAAGGCCAGCCTAGTCAATGTGGTGAATTTCAGGACAGAACAGGCAACATAGTAAGACCTTATCTCTAAACAAAAAGCAAAAATTTAAAGAAATTTTCTTAATTTATTAAAGGGACAATATTTGTGTGAGATTTACTGTATTATCTAAGTAAGAGTTATAGAGCAGTTTAGGCTAGAAGATCTGTTCTTGACATTCTGAGTTGTCGTCTAAAGCGACACGACCAGAAAGGTATAGAAATAATTATTAAACTTCATCCAGATAAGAGATGCTTGTATGCTGCATGTTGCTGTTAGAGAGTAGGGTAGAATTGTAGTGATAGGAAAACATAGGACAGAGAGCCTATCATTCACAAGCATTTGAAAATCCATCTATAAGCATCTAGTTACAGTTTTACTATGATAACACCCTTTTCTTTTATTGTTGCTCAAAGTTTTAAATATACTTCTATAGCCATATTTCATACATATAGGAAAATTATAAATTAATGGGGTTTATTTTTGAAGAAGAGTATACATGCTTTGAAATGTCATCTTAATACTTAGAAAATATCTAGTTAAAAAATAAACCCAAAACAGAACAACAGAAACAAAAGTCAGTGATTAAAGCTACCCTGTGCCCTATGGCACTGACTTGCCATAGATTAAATTCCCAAAACTTGAATGCGTTGTGTGTTATATATGTGTATGTTATATAATTTAAAATATGTCAAAATAATACATAATTGCATTATGTAACATATTATAGTATAGTAATATAAACTAGACATTTGGTTATATAAATGGAAAAATATATACTTATAAGTAATATATAGTTATAAATAATATATATTTCTCATTATCTCTAACTGATATATCTTTTCTTAGCCTTTGTTAGTTCTATATACATGGTCAAATTCAGTCATAGAAGATACCATGACCACCTTAAGTATGCATATCAACAGTATTCTCTAGTTTACTCCAGAAGTATTTAAAGCAAGATCATTTGGATAGAACAAAACCAAAACTACAGGAATGGAGGCATTCATATTTGAAGTGCAAAACCAAGTATCATATAAGAGTACACACAAGAAATTTTTAGTGCCTCTACAGTTTTTATTTTAATTTTATTTAAGTTTAGCATTTCCAATATATAATATTTTGGTAAAAGTAAAGGTTATTAGTCATATCAACAAGCTAACTGCTTTCTTAAGCAATGGCTTTTCGCTATTCATGAATAAACAAATAATAAATGAATAATTGCTAAACTACAAGAGTGGAATACTTGATCAGTGGACAGGCATATCTACTGAAATGCTCATTTAAGATACACTCTTTTTTCATTTAACAAACCATGTTAAAATATATATATAATATATAAATATATATTATATACATATATATTTGCTTACTATCTGTCTCGGGAAAGATAATTTTAATGAACTTGTTTGCCTCCTCCAATACGTGCTCAATAATTTAAATTTATTTAATTAAATAATGAGAGACATTAAATTTTCTCTGTAAGACTTCTTTACTTAGAAAAGAAAGAAAGAAAAATACTTTTATTTTCAAAAGACTCTTTCTTTTAAACTTTATATCCCTCAAGTCTGGCTACAAACCAAGAAAAAACATGCTGTAACAAGACAGTTCATTCTAAAGTATGATGACGTCTTTAAGAGGGCCAACTACTGAGTTGTATCTGGCTAGACACTCATTTGTAGTTAGGCATTTACTTACATATGAAGCCCCAGCCACTTATGTAAAAAGGCAGGCGATCATTTCTCTATGGTTACTTTGAGTGGTGACTGAAGGCTGTACTTGTGCCTGTTACTGCTGTTACTACATTTCCTGAATCTATGCTATTTCTTCAATGTTTCTCTCTAACTCAGTAATCCTGTCTCCCCTTCTTAACTCTAAATTTTGTAAGCATGCAAAATACATATTTTTAAGTCTTCTAATTACTTTAATTTCTAAATTTTATAAATTCTCTTCTTTTGACTGCAGTAACATAATTAATCCTAGGAAAAGTCTGTAATTTCTACAATATCTGCACTACTCACTTTAAGTGTGTTATTTCTGTGAACCAGAAACTATCTCTAACAATGTGGCAAAGATCTAATAAGAATGTATGTTGTGTGGCTCCTCCCTGATTATAACAACCCCAAATAAAACTAGAGAGATAATTATTTTCCAGTAGATGGTATCAAAATACTGACATTTGTTCATTAAGCAAAATTACTAAAGTCATTACTGAGGACATACTTGGTTTGCCTATCTGGACAGTCAATTCATTTTTGTTAGAATATATGCACTTATAGTTAGAGGGTACTGGGAGAGGTGAGAGGCCCGAACCCAGGGCCTTGCGCTTCCTAGGCAAGCGCTCTACCACTGAGCTAAATCCCCAACCCCCAGCTAAATCCCCAACCCCCTCACAGTCTTGAATAGCTCTCCAATTTTCTTGTGCCTCATTGATGTCATCATAGCAGGGGGAAATCATCTGTCACCTAGGTTACCGAAACAGCACCAAAAATACCTTTCTAACCCCATGTTTGCTTCCCATCAATTCATTTGTGACAGAGCAGAAAAAGCTCCGAAACTTGCATGTTCAATAAAAACCCAATCAAATCAGTGTTTCAGGATTTAAAGGATAGTTAGATGAGTTTTTTTGGTAGCATTTTTCTAATATAAGTGGCCATAGATTTCTACTTTTAACATTAATATTAATGAAACTGAGTGTTTATGTATTTTCTTTATGCTTGCTGTATTTTTCAACACAATCATTTGAGATACAATGGTTCATGTACTGTAAAATCTTTTTAATGTTGAGTTTTAATATATCTAGCCATCTTCACTTGATCTTAGCCAAAAGGCCAAGAAGCGATTCTAGCCATCGTCATGGTGTGTCTGCATTGAAGTTTATGTGACAATGTTGCCATCTACATTACTATGAAAGTACTTTTGAGACTGTGTTTTAATTTGTCTCGGTGAAAATCTTAGATATGAAAATAGCTGTGTTGTAGCACTACAATCATTTCGTAGAAGAGTTTTCCAGTGTCCAACAGTGAAAATTTCAAAGTGCAAATTTCACAGCTTTAGAATGTAATGTTTACAAAATATCATGCATCTATATAATCAATTATCCAAAAGCTAGCAGCATGAAATAGATAGGTCTTCCTCAGATTTCCTCAGAAACACATATATGAGCAGCTTAGGTGGGCACTTATTGTCCAGAGTCTCTAAGTGGCATGATGTTCTACAGATATTTAAAGTCATTAAGTAATATACTTTCAATCACTCGTGCCTTATGCTGGAGGTTACCCAGACAGACCCTGACATGTGACAGTGTTCAAAAGAAAAGTGTTGACTTAGTCTCCTGGGACTTCTGTATAAACGTATCATAGGTTGTGACTAATATACATGAACAGAACCTTGTTTCTCACAATCCTGTAGAACCTTAGTATGGCATGCTCCCAATGAGAGAGTTCTGCTGTATGGCAGAGCTTTTTGTTTGCCACACAGAATGTAATTAGATGCCTTTAAACACTAGGTTCGTTTTCTGTTTTTCTCTACATTTGCTGTATATGAGTTGATTATCTACTTCTCATTTTCTTTGAGGAATGCTATCTTTCAATGAAATTCTCATGAGTTACCTCAGAATTTTAGAGTTGTTTGCACACTTGTATTATATTTCAGGCTTTAAGATGAAGGTATTGACTCAGATAATATTCACACACCTAATATTTATTTTTGAAAACAAAAAATGAATAAAGTGCCAACACACACACACACAGAGAGAATTTATAGAATTTAGAGTATTAAATATATATACCAAATAAAATTAACTGCTATAAAATCACAGATATGTAAGTATTCAAATATTGTTGATAATATTCTTGACAGTTTTTGAAGGTTTTCCAGGTTATTCTCTGGCAAGTAGGTCATTTACAGCTTCACAGATTCAACAAAGAAGTTCTTCCTAAAACTCATTGTCGTAGTTTCAAGATGTTATATAGGCTCTGTTCCTAGTGTTATGACAAGTGCTAAAAAACAGAGCTAAATAAGATAAGCACTTGTTCTTATGGTACTAATATTTCAGAATAAAACCTGTCTTTAAAATGTAGTGTTGGATTACATATGATGATGTTATAAGTTTACCTTTATAATTTTACTGACAGTCAGTTACTGGCTTGTTTCACTTATTTCACATGACTCCAGGAAGTTGTATAAGTAATATACTTTATCCTCTGTCGTTTTTATACAACTACATCTACAAAGTTCCATTCATGTTCCCCTGGCAGACATGGCCAAATATGTGTCTTTTCTGAACTCTTAAGTACTCAGCTGATTGTGGAACAAAAGTGGAAATTAAAGAAGATAAATCCATTCCATCACTCCATGGCCTGGTTCCTCTGCCTTTAGTAAATATTCATTACACTCCTAGATATCTTGGTCCTGTTTTATTTTCAATATAAGATGGAAACATACACAGACACACACACACACACACACACACACACACACACACACACACACACACCAGCCTTGCAGCATAAAGGAAGACAGTAAAGAGAAAAACAAACAATAAAACAACAATAAACTAAAAAAGAAAACACACACACACGCACAATAACGGCACTTCCTTACAATAGGTATTACAGACAGATCAAATAAGGTTTGTAATATGATTGAAAATAAAATTATTCTGGACAACGAATAAAAAGTTACAGTGATTATTTTAAGAGTTGAAATTATTATGGGGTTGAGTAAACATCATACTTATAATTAGAATGGTTTGAGGTGAGAGCAAATGCAAGGACCTTAAGGAAATAGGATTTTGACATAATTTGAACACTAAACTAAATCCAGATGTTTGACCAGTTGTAAACAAAGGTAGAAAACTCAAAAGAAAGAATTTGGGTAGCCAGAAACTATTTCTTAGTGCCAAGACTTACAGCTACAGTATAAATTTAAACGGTAGCTCAGGTGAAGGCTTGGTGTTGGTGAGAATATTTCAGGGTATCCGTCTCGTTCTTAAGGAAGAGATGTGCAGAATGATGAATTTGGTAGTTCACACACCAATCTCCAATCACTTGACAATTAACTTACTAACTATTGGCTTCCTGCTATCTCAGAAATCTCAAGGTCGAAATCATCTTAATTGTCATAACAGTCCAGTTATTTCAAACAGAATTATTTATAGTAGTTATCAAAGCATCTCTCTCTGCATATTCACTGACTTGTTTAAACAAATTTAGTTACATGGTGCTAAAATTTTTACTGTGGAAAAACAGTAAGGAATTTCTCGTACACTAATTACATTTTGTATTAGTTGATTGATTTAAAAATTCTAAGGACTTGTCATGGAGAGGATTAATAGATACGTTTTAATTTATTACGTATAAAATTAATTAGTGTGGACTAAATTTAACAAAAGTAAGATTCATCTATGCTGAAGATTGACTTTGTGATTTGGGCAAGATGGAGTTTTTAAAACTTCAGATTCAAATTTTTTGTAGACTCCTTCAGTTCTTTTAGTTGTCATCAGCTGCCCAGTGCCTCTTGACTGGCCAGTTAAAAAGGTTTGGAGAATTCAGCAGGTCACTAGCTTCTGTAAACCCCAAAGCTAAGGATATCATCCAATACCACCTGAAGCTGACAACAGATTCCCCTGTCTTTCTACCACTTCCTCATCTGATATTATCACCAAAGTAAGTTCAAATGCCCCGAATTATGACTTGATTTATTTTTGTTTTTTAACTACACAATAATATTAATTCAGAATGACTTAATGGCTCTAACCTTATGACAAGGTGAAAGTTATCAATTCATTAATAAATGAATCATAAAACCACCTTTTATTAATATAATTTTTTATTTTCTAATGAAATCAACATGGTAGCTTAAAACATGTTTAACCTTCACAGCCATTTCCATATTAGAAAAGGCTAACTAGGACACTATCACTCATATTTTGCTGACACATATTCTCTCGTGTTTTGCTGAGAGTAGAGGTCTGTGTTAACATTGCTGAAATTAACTTGCATAAAGAGGTAAAAGGAAAAGCAATGTACTATCTAAGCACCAAAAATAAATACGTAAATTGTCTAACAAAGTTACAAAACCACTATACTAAATCAGTAATAAAACATTCGTTGCTGGAACCCTAGGAACCAAGATCAAATATAAAGGCAAATGAGATCCTTTGAAATTCACCCAAACTTGTGAAAGAGAAAGCCCATAAGAATTCAGCGTCCTGAACTAGTATTCATCAGGTAAATGCCCAGTTCAGACACAGTAGGATAGACAATATTCTGGAGATTCTAGATGAGTGCATCAATAAAACCTTGTTTGAATGACTTTGAACTTGGTGCATTTAACTACATTTCTGGATATTTTGCAGACATTACATGAGAAAAAATGCCAACCTTTTCTTTCTTATACCCGCTCTCAGGGAGCGTCAGACTTCACTAGACATGGGACAGTTTTGCCCTTGACACACAGACAATTTGGGAGGATGCACAGATTTTTCTGTGCATCTATGGTTCTGTTGTAAATACATAATATTTGTGCTGGTGTATATGTAGGAGTTTATTTATATTTTCTTTTTCTTCCTTTTCTTGAATTTTCTTTTTTACTTTATGTATATGAGTACACTGTATCTGTCCTTGGACATCAGATGAGAGCATCAGATCCCATTACAGAGGGTTACGAGTTACCATGTGGTTGCTGGGAATTGAACTCAGGACCTCTGGAAGAGCAGCCATCTCTCTTAACTTCTGAGCCATCTTTCTAGCTCCTTCTTTTTATTTTTGACAGAAAAGAGAACAAAAGTATTATCCATTGCTTGAAATAGTGGTTGTTCTGGAAGAAAAGGCTCATCTTTCTCACAAAACATTGAGATTTAAAGTGGAGAGAGGCACTTCAGTAGATTTAACCTCAGTGTCAAGTTAGTTGCACTGGGAGACAGATTATTCACACTCTAAGAGAATGACAGAGGATTGTCTTTCATGTTAAGTGCTGCCTTTCTCTACTTGTTCAAGTGTTTTTCTCCACAAATAAAAATAGAGGTGTTTGATACCAGCACAACACCTATCACTTTCTTTTCCTACCTACAGCTTTGTCTTGCATACGAGTCTCAAATCCAAGCTGATTAACTGAAGGTTGAAAAAAATCTAAACCTCTAAAACGTTACTTTTGAAATTCAGCCACTCTCATGATTTCACAGCAACTAAATGTCCTGTGGCTATTTACATTTTGAATATGAATTTTTATGCTTTAGGTTTATCACATTTTAATTCCAGCATGTGCAGTGCATGTGTGTGTTTGTGTGTGCATGCATAAGTGTACATATATGAGTATTTTTGTGTGAGTACAGGTGACATAGATGCCAGAGATCTAGGGTTCCCGGGAGCTGGGAGTGCAGGCTGTTACGAGCTAACCAATGTGGGCTGTAGGATCTGAGTCAGGCCTTCTGGAAGAGTACTATTTCCTCAGAACCACTGAACCATGTCTCCATCCCATTATTTACTGGATTTTTTTAAATCTCCAGTGCTAGTAGTTTGGTGTAATTTTATAACCTCAGCATATTCATTTAAAAATACTAAAAACTAAAAATTAGTATCACTTTTCATAATAGAAGACAGCTAGCTCCAAAGTAGTTGCAATAAAACCAGAACAATGTTACTATGTTTTTATTACATGGTTTTTATCTATCAGAAAATTTGATTTTGTTTTTGCTCACTTTACAAAGCAGATTAGCACACTGAAAACAATCATTGAACGCCAATTACAGACAACTGAGACTTTACCAAATATGATTATATACGCTGAAAGAATATTAAAAACAGTGAAACATGCTACATATCTTTTTAATGTCTTTTGATACTATGTCTACATGACATTCCAAATGGTTTGTTTTCTCAGAATGATTAGAAAGGTTTAAGTTAAATAGGGACTGAATTAGTAGGACGCAAATATTAAAGACAGTGATATTTTTGATTGACAGTGTGTTTTGAGTTGTATACAAAAAACCAATTGTTATTTATATCAAAAGTGAATTAAAGAAGTTTTAAATGTTTAAAAACGGTTATCCAAGAAATTGTTTTATTCTTTTTCAAGGGCTCTTACATTTCCTACACCTCCCTATCACTTGAATACCGTTGGTTTGATTTCAGCTTTGATCAGTTAGGTCACCAAGTATAAAAAGTTCTGCTAATATTTGTATTTGTATAAGGACCTTTACATAATTTTAATATGCAGGATTAAAAATGAGTTGTCTAGATTGTGTTTGAGTATATGTTGTAGAAGAGGCAGCATTATGAAATCTGGAGTACAATAGTGAACATATATAAAAATATAAATTATTTTTTCTTTGAACTTATTCTTAGTGGTACATATGATCACTTTTAGGTCTTGCATGTTGTTATTGTTAAAATTTATCTTTGATTTTCATGCTGGATCAGAACAAGGAGTGCAGAGTCTGATGATGGGCTATAGCTGATTTGGGAGGATGCTTGCTTGCTTACAGAAAATGCTGGGTTTTATCCCCATCACAATTGTCAAAAAAATAGTATTTTTCTCAGTTTTCTAAATAAGGACATTGATTTTTTTCTAATAAATAAATTGACAAGGAAAACTGCCTATTAGTAATTATCCATTTATATTTCTTCCTAACCCTGTTTAAAATCAACTCTTTAGTTTCCATCTTATGAGAGAACTGTCATAGTTGAGATGGCTTTAGAATTTGTTGCATGTTCTGGTCTTGAACTTGTGCTGTTGGGACCTAAAACCTACATCTAGAGTATGTCAATGCATCAATTGCTTGTCCACACAGAAGGGTTGGTTGGCACTTAATGAGAAGAACAATGGCTGATAGGAAATACAGTATAATGGGAAGATCATCTGCATAACCTTTAATTGTTGTATAAAACTATTAGGAGAAAATTAACTTACAGATTTTAACTAATTTTACAAATAACACATGCTATTATTGAGCCATTCAATATTTTAAAATGATTTTAAATGGCTATCTTAGCAAATGCCAGGCAGTTGGATGATTTTGGAAAGATGCTATTAAGGTCAGAAATAGCTAATGGGAGTCTAATTTTCCTAACTTTTGTGGTTAATTTGGTAATTTTAAGCTGTCTTTTTGAGAAATTAAATGTAAATAAGTGAGCAAGGTGAAAATAGAAATTGTGTATTGCACAAAGGAGCAAAAGTTTATGTCTTAACCATCTCTAAAAAGAAAATATTATACAAAAATCCAGGAAATACCTTCATCTACTTGCTAATCTTTCTTCTCTCCCTTTGTCTCTAATGAATGGCTATCCTCATGCTATCACAAATACTTTATCCTACATTAAACTTTACATCATGTTTGTATATGTTTGTATGCACATCATATTTTGTTGAGAATTCTATTTTTGAGTTTGTTTTGTTGTCGGTACCCACATCTTGTTAACTTCTTTGACATCCAGCAACTTCATTCCATGACATTGATTGCACTTCATTCCAAGAACATCACACATTTTATGAAACAACTCTACTGGCAATTTGGCGTATATTCATTTCTATCTATGGGTCAACTTAGGAATGGGTCTATAGATGTCTTTATGCCTAAATTCAAGATGCTATGGGCATGTATATCTTTCTGGAATAAAATAACAGAAGGACTGCATTATAAGAGGTACAGATGCCCAGGACAGAGAGATAATAGCAAACTATTTTTCTCCCACAGATATATTAAACATAAACACTCCATGTCATTGCGCAATTTGGGAGAAAAGAGTCAAAGCAAAATAAAAACAAACCATGATAAGAGGTCTGTGTCAGAGCAACTGGATCATGGTAGTAATCCTAGAACATCGACTGACTATTCTTTGCCTGTAGAAACTCTTTGTTCTTTGCAAGTATAGAGGTTGCCTTCATGCTTGACCCTATCACTTCCTATATTCCAATATTCATTTGCTTTATCTGAAGCAGATACATTTTGGGAAGCTAATTCTAACTCAGAATTTAGTACAGGATAAATAATTAAATTCACCATCTAGCTGGCAATGTTGTCTTAGTGTACACCATCCTCGATGAAACACACAGTGAGACTTTCTGTGCCTGTTTGGAAAGTAAACATCCTCTCTTTAAAGCAAACTTTTATAAATGTTTATTTCTATGAAGAACTTAGACAAGGGAGCAGAAAAGGAAGGTTCTGACACTTGTCTTCATGATTCATTTCAGCTAATGAAACTTATTTGTAATATGTTGTTAATAAACATTTTTCATTTTATGTGCTGGACAGTATGTATGACAATTGCCTAACCAATATACATACTTATTAACAGATACAAACCTATTTCCAAGAACCGAGCTACAAGTGAGCTAAGAAAATCATTCTAAGCTGGCTTATGCACTCTCAGAATTATCTAGATGCATGTATGCTTTTTTTATCCATTCATTGAACCCTTCTTAGCAATGGCTATGAAGGTCAGCTACACATTCATCCAGGAAACAAATGCACAGACTATTGAAGGCTCTTCAAATGGAACTGCTGCCATCTTGAATCCTCTATTCATGAAAACCAAGATGTCTTCCAAGAGTTTCAGTTTGCCTAGAAAGTAGGATGGATCCAAGATCCCAGCACTATGTCCTGATTCTCGTACACTCTCATAGGTTCTCAATGTCTCTAGTCCAAGTGGTTGTGAATCTTCTACTACATCCTCCCTCTTCAGATCTATCCTCTAGCTCATTCAGCTCTCTTTCTTATATGAGAGCTTTGCTCTCCAAACAACACAAGTTGAAACAAGGCAGCTGATCACATCCATTAACTTAGACTGCAAAGTTTACTGCTATTTCCCAGCAAGGGCATATCAAGTCATTGTTGTCTACACTGTGAAGTTTACAAAATGTGAACTTTATTAACTTTCTGCTGAAGGTTCCATAGTGTTCACTGGGCTCAGTTATAAACTAATTTATTCTCCTAAGGGAAAACGAGCTGGAAGAATCATTTATCTGTGTTGTCTCTTTGATGACTACACATAGAGTATCAGTTCTTATCTGGGGGTCACAACCTTTGGGGAGGATGAAGGAGCCTTTCATTCATATAAGGGTCCCATAAGATATTTGGAAAACACATGTATTTGCTTTACAGTTTGTAACATAACAAATTTACAGTCATAAAGCAACGACAAAAATAATTTTGTGGTTGGGGAGTCAACGCATAGTGAGGAACTGTATTAAAGGGTCATAGCATCAGGAAGGTTGAGAACCACTGCAATAGAGGGTTCTTTTATCCTAATTTATTTTCTTTTTTTTTCTTTTTTTTTTCTTTCTTTTTTTTTTTTTTTATTAACTTGAGTATTTCTTATATACATTTCGAGTGTTATTCCCTTTCCCGGTTTCCGGGCAAACATCCCCCTCCCCCCTCCCCTTCCTTATGGGTGTTCCCCTCCCAACCCTCCTCCCATTGCCGCCCTTCCCCCATAGACTAGTTCACTGGGGGTTCAGTCTTAGCAGGACCCAGGGCTTCCCCTTCCACTGGTGCTCTTACTAGGATATTCATTGCTACCTATGGGGTCAGAGTCCAGGGTCAGTCCATGTATAGTCTTTAGGTAGTGGCTTAGTCCCTGGAAGCTCTGGTTGCTTGGCATTGTTGTACTTTTGGGGTCTCGAGCCCCTTCATGATCTTCCAGTTCTTTCTCTGATTCCTTCAATAGGGGACCTATTCTCAGTTCAGTGGTTTGCTGCTGGCATTCGCCTCTATATTTGCTGTATTCTGGCTGTGTCTCTCAGGAGCGATCTACATCCGGCTCCTGTCGGTCTGCACTTCTTTGCTTCATCCATCTTGTCTAATTGGGTGGCTGTATATGTATGGGCCACATGTGGGGCAGGCTCTGAATGGGTGTTCCTTCAGTCTCTGTTTTAATCTTTATTTATTTTCAAAGTCTTGCAGTACATAGATTATAGCTTATGTATTTGACAAACCAAGCCAAAGTGCCTATTGATAATTTTGAATGTGTGTAATGATTTCTGAAGATGGCAGCTATAAAAGCACTCATATTTACAACGTAAATGAGAGACACATTGAGGTTTTTAGTTTTTTTATAATACTTTGAATATTTAATAATATCTATATTTGCTATTGTTATATTTCAATGATAAAAACCAAGTATGCACCCACAAAGACTCATTGCTTATTTCTTTCTTTCTTCCTTCCTTCCTTCCTTTCTTTCCTTCCTTCCTTCCTTCCTTCCTTCTTTCTTTCTTTCTTTCTTTCTTTCTTTCTTTCTTTCTTTCTTTCTTTCTTACTTATTTTTTTCGGAGCTGGGGACCAAACCGAGGGCCTTGCGCTTGCTAGGCAAGTGCTCTACCACTGAGCTAAATCCCCCACCCCACATTGCTTATTTCTAGCCTAACAAAAGGGCTCAGTGGATCAGTTACACATCTCCATTCAGATTTCCAGAGTCTTTGTAAAGCCAGGTATGGCAGTGCATGGCTGAGGTAATTCTCTATCCCTAAAGATAAAATTAACAGAGCAAACCTCCAATGTACAAGAATTTTTAATATAAACCATTCAAAGCTGTCACTTTTCTAAAAATCCATGACCAGGGGATGTATAACGACATGCAAAATATTGTGCACATAAATAATTGTGTCTATAAAATAAGTCTGCAATCAGTACCAACATAGTATCAGTGCATGGATTTTAAACCTCACTAGCATGAGTGGTTTAACAGTATTTTAAGCATAAAAATAAATGAGATTCCCTCTGTTATTTTATTTGAATACATTACCTATATTAGAGAAAGAAAATATGGAATACATATATGAGGCAGTGAATATGAATGGATTTAAATAACAGCTCATTTAAGCAGCACATGCGGTTTAATTCTTGATTGTCTGCTCTTTTATGCTGGGTGAGTGCAATAGAGACTCCCCCTATTTAACTTTGAGCTGTAGTAAATCTTTTAGAATATGATGTAGATAAATATATAAAACTCCTTCAGGCTATTTAATTTTTACTGCAAGCACCCCAAATATGTACAGAAATCAAATATTTAGAAATGTTTATGCAATTCTAATTGTACTTTTATTTACAAGTCCTGCCTTTTTTGTAAATAACACATTATCAGTTTCAAAATGAGTTAATGTTTATAGTTATAGCTTAGTTTAAATCATTTATAAATTTGTAAAAATGGAAATAAAAATGAATGCCATGATTTAAAACATGGAGACACTGATTCAAATGACTAAGGGAGACTGGGAACAGAAATTTATAAAAGAAATTGCAGGGATTATGGAATTTTAAAAAGAGCCTCACTTATGACTGTAGATGGATCTTAGAGGTCAGCATTTCCAGAAACTCCACTGAGTTCTGTAGGCTGGTTGCCGACACTTCTTGGTTAAAGAGCCTTAAGGCTCCTTAGCTTTTCACAAATGAGAAGACTGAAGGTTTGTGGACATGCTCCATAGACACGCCATTCAGGTTGATTTTTTTAAATTGTGATAATTAATTTAAGAATAATTTTGATTGCATTTCTTCCCCTCTCTAAGGAAGTCTTTTTAAATTCAAAGGTACCACAAATAATGCGAACTCTACGTAGTTCCCAGGGGACTCTCACTGGATCCTGAACTTAGATTTCCAACTTTATGTTTGCTTTCCAGGCAACATAACAGTTAAATGGATTTTCTTAAATAGTTACCCGTCTCTTTGTGCCCAGGCATGCTCGCAATTTCACAAGGTGCCTCACTTGTTGGTCAGACATTGTCATAGCCCATCTGTAAATACAGGAGTCCCAATTCCAAAGTCCAGAAGAAACAGCCTACCATGAACGAGGGAAATTGTTTCCCTTTATTTTTCTCAAGACAAATCTGGAAATGATCCCAGATCATGCATCATCCCCTTTAATTTAGATCTCAGCTGGGAGAGCTGTAGAGAAGCTAAATTTCATTTATTTATAATATAGGGGCTCATTATTTTTCTTCCTGGAAAACATCTGTTTTTTTTTTTGGTTTTTTTTTTTGATTATTTTTTTTTTATTAACTTGAGTATTTCTTATATACATTTCGAGTGTTATTCCCTTTCCCGGTTTCCGGGCAAACATCCCCCTCCCCTCTCCCCTTCCTTATGGGTGTTCCCCTCCCAACCCTCCCCCCATTGCCGCCCTCCCCCCATAGACTAGTTCACTGGGGGTTCAGTCTTAGCAGGACCCAGGGCTTCCCCTTCCACTGGTGCTCTTACTAGGATATTCATTGCTACCTATGGGGTCAGAGTCCAGGGTCAGTCCATGTATAGTATTTAGGTAGTGGCTTAGTCCCTGGAAGCTCTGGTTGCTTGGCATTGTTGTACTTTTGGGGTCTCGAGCCCCTTCAAGCTCTTCCAGTTCTTTCTCTGATTCCTTCAATAGGGGACCTATTCTCAGTTCAGTGGTTTGCTGCTGGCATTCGCCTCTATATTTGCTGTATTCTGGCTGTGTCTCTCAGGAGCGATCTACATCCGGCTCCTGTCGGTCTGCACTTCTTTGCTTCATCCATCTTGTCTAATTGGGTGGCTGTATATGTATGGGCCACAACATCTGTTTTTAAGTCTTCTGAAGTAATCTTAGGTAAATGCCTTGAAGCAGCATCTACGGACTCAGGTTTAGTTACAGGTTTTGAGCTGTTATGTTAACCCAGCATTGCTTACCTTATCATGATAATTATGATAGGTCTGAATACTAAATAATCATCTTATTTCTATACATTGTAATATGTGCACTGATAATCTCGGTTGGTTAAAGATGCAAAAAACATTTTTTGATTTACTAAGTTTGAGTGAACTCTCTCAAGTTGCAAACTGAAAATTAATATAGAAGTTAAACCAGATTTTTCTGACACTTACATACATGATCTTAATCTTTTTTTGTATTTTGACTCTCAGGGTCTATTTGGGCACTTTGAAGTGTGAAAATAAAACTCCCACTTATATATTTATTTTAAATAACCAATTTGGTTTTGTTTCAACAATTGATAGGAAAGCAATAACATTGGGAAAATTATTAGTTACATTTTGTGTGATATCCCTCCTTCTAAGTAAGTATATTTATGCCTAAATTAACTAAATGTTTTATTCTAGTTGCTAGACAGTAAACGTAATATCAACACGGTACCACTGTGCTTGGAAGACTCATTTATAAATATGAAAAGTTTCTATAAATAGACATATCAAATCAGAACGTCAGCATCATTTTATATTACAGGAAAGAAGATTCCTCCATGTGTCTGAAATGGAAGGAGAAATGGTAGCATTTAAAAGGCACTTACACTTTTGCATGACTAGTTATGGTAATAAAATACTATCATGGTTACTTTGATGGACCAACCATATTCTTTCCTCATAAACTAAATAACTTGAATTTTTCCTGTTAGAAAGCCTTCCCTTCTCACACTAGTAAGATCTAGGTCATAGGATTAGAACTCCATTAGGCAGTGCTTAGCAGTGCTTTGGTGGAATGAGGCTTTGAGACCCAGAGGCAATTTCCTATCAGGGAGCTGGTCAAGGCTGTGGTGAAGCCTTGCTTTGGAGGGCTGGTGGAAACACTGCTAGCCTATTTGATTCAGGATAGAAATTATAGAATGAAGTCTTACCTGAAGCTTCTATCCTCATTAAAAAACAAAATGTAATATGCCCTCTTGGTATGCTGTTGTAGAAATATTTAATTTCAATCGAGTTGCAACCCCTCTTTGACTATTTAATTCCCAGATAAAATACACCCAAGACCTTTATGTATAATAAGCCTTAACCAGCTTTGTCCATGTACTTTATTATTTTATCAGTTTTGTTTTATAATTTCATACAGGAATATGCTATATTTATTTCTGTCACTTCCATTCTTTCAAAAACAGCATTGCTTGAGAATTTTATATATGTATATCATAATATATGATCATATCCACTCATCCTTTCATTTTCAACTCATGCTAGAACCCCCACCAACATACCCATTCTCCTTCCCACTTCACGCTCTCTTCTTTTTCTAAAATTGCCTACCAAGTCTGGCAAGTTTTTCTCTTATGCCAATGGATAAGAGGCCATCCATTGGAGCAAAGACAACATACCGGTGGCCACATCACCAAACAACAATGATTCATCATTCCCTAGCAATTATCAATGCAAGATAACACCTCAGAGGTGCATAGCTTCATGAGATGCTCTCCTATCTATGCTAGCATTTTTGCTGACTGGTTTCTCTGTAGGTACCAATAACCTATGTGACTTCATGATTGTCATAACCATGCCATTTCCAGAGCACATTCAACAGCATGGTCTCATCTTCCAGCTTTGACATGTCCTGAGCCTTAGCAGGCTCCGGGGCATTGAGGTGGGGAAGGTTGTTAACAGTTATGCTGTGCTCACAGCCAAACCCTCATGATTTATTGACCAGTTGTGAGTTTCTACACTAACTATGGCTACTGGGAAACAAAGCTTCTCTGACCAAAGTTGAGAGCAGCCTTGGTCTGTAAACATAATCTTTGGGAAATGGTTTGACCATTTATGAAAATAACATTAGGTTCCCCTCTAGGGTCTATGACTTCCTTATTAGTGGTCCAGAATTATGGTACCAGGCATGAATTCCCTTCTAGAGGAAAAACCTACGAATCAATCAGAAGTCATGTAGCTACCCCATAAGAGTAACCAAAAATGTACATGCGTTAGTTGTACCAGCAGGGGTACCTTACCTGGCAGAGCAATATTGTACTGTGTAACGCTCAGTGATAGGCTCTGGATGTCTTTTTTCCATTACCAGACTTCATAACCATTTTTGGCACTATAAAAGCTAGCCAGTAGGGAGGAATTTTCCCAGTTGGTTTGAGATTGATTCCTCTAGATTTTATAGGCAAAATGTGTGGTATCTTCAGCCATAAAAATCTTATCATGTGGTTATGGTGGGCAATTAAGTTATGCTTTGTTGTTTGGGAAACCTTTGTAATATCACTGATAAGTAAATTGTTTCATCCTTTGTATTATGATTTTCATTTAATATAAAGTACATTGAACTACACACACACACACACACACACACACACACACACACACACACACACACACCAGCTTACTAAATAGTGCATCCCTATAAGGATTTTAATACATATTGATTTTAGATACTATATTCCAAACCCATAAAATAAAAGATTACTGTCACTGTTTTCGAAGTTAGTGTTTACACTGAAAACATCGCCTTCTTTCTTCTTTACTACCAACATTAATAACTCAGTCACCATTATGCTGTCTCACTCATCCACATATTGTTATGTATTTTCTTTTTTTTTTTTCGGAGCTGAGGACTGAACCCAGGGCCTTGCACTTTCTAGGCAAGTGCTCTACCACTGAGCTAAATCCCCAACCCCTTCTATTTTCTATGTGTATATATGCATATATGATACATACCTATGTACAAATATACCTACACATATATTTAAACTACATAGAAATATTTAATTTATCCCTGTTGTATCTATAAATATTTCAATAATTGATATAATTAAAGAAAAGTGTGATTTGACATGGGGAAAAACAAGTCTCAGAAGATAAAGATACCCCAGGATGCTTGCTGACCTTCCCTCAAGCCCTGACCTTCACAGGTGTGCCACGACACACTTGCCTACCACCAATTAAATAGCTCCATGTAAATAAATGTAATAAAAATTAAAAATATATACATTCTGTTAAAAGTGGCAATCTGCTGACTAAAACTACCAATTCTATATCATAGTTAGGAGATGAAAACCAAAGCTAAGGCTGGGGTGTGACTCTTTCTATGTGAACTTTCCACAATCCTCAAATTTCATCCTAAAGTACAGATTTCTGGAGTGCTAATAGATCTGAAATGGTAAGGTTTGGCAAGAATTTACATTTTCCTCAAGCTTGCAAATTACAGTTAACTTTGACTGTGGGAAAGGACGAGCTAGAAGGTGTGATAGGGAAAATTGAATCACGAGGTCCAAGTCATCTTTCAAATCCATTTCTCATTTCTATACCAAATAGGAGGGATTTCTTAACAGGTTTTAGCATATGATGCTGATAACATATAATCCTGTGTTTATTTGATCCATCGAAGCAATGAATTTTATTGATATGACTACAATATATCCAGCATCACTGTGAAATCCCAGGTTAGTTAGTATTGCTGTGACAAAGAGTGAAATAAAGTCTGCTACAACATCTCTCTTCATAGTACCAGTTTCTTAACAACTACAAGATAAATGGATGGCTCTAGCCTTCAGTGCACAGAAGTCGAGAAAATACACATCATGTAGCCTGAGGACAGAAAAGGCAGTAAGCCTGAACTCTCCTCAACAGCTCAATTGGGGGAGGAGGGGCTGCTCTGAGGACTGTGGGAGTTGGGAGTGAATCTAATTATCACTCTCTTACTTTCATTAATAGGTCGGAATAAGTTAACTTCTCAAAGGAGAAAGAAGGAGCTGTTACAGTGTTGTGGCTGAATTATCAGGCTGCATTACAATAATTTAAATAGCGTGTTTACAATTTTTTAAATGTCCTTTATGAGGCTGGGCGGTTTGGGTGAGACGAACATCAAATATGGAAAGGCAAAAATTAAAGGTAACACATGACTTATTATTAGATGCGAGGGCAGAGCGCTCTGGAAAACCCGGAGAAAATAGTTTAGTCTCCATCTGCCCTTTAGTTGCTTAGATTAACCATCAGGCAACCTTGCGCTGTTTTCTGCATTTGTGAGATCCTGGCTCATGGCTCCTTGACTCTGTCTTGTTTGTGTGGAGACCAACCCGGAAGTAATCTATGAGATTGGTGACCATTATTTTTGTTTTCTTAGCTTCACTAGCCAAAAGTCAGATGATGACTATGAAGATTATGCTTCTAATAAAACATGGGTGTTGACTCCAAAAGTTCCCGAGGGTGATGTCACTGTCATCTTAAACAACCTTCTGGAAGGGTACGACAACAAACTTCGGCCCGACATAGGAGGTATGAGGAAGCTTTAGATTCTGTGCTGTAGAAAGGGATGTACCAGCAGTAGTCACTCAATTAGAAAAACATATCGGCATTTTTCTAGAGCCAAAAAATTACAATCCTATAATTCTAAATATAGAGAAAAGGTGAGATGGGAAGTGGTAGCTTACGTCTTTAATTCTAGTACTAGAGAGAAAGAGCTGGCAATTATGTGAGTTCGAAGCCAGCCTACTCTACAGAGTGAGTTCAAGGTCAGGCAGGCCTGGATATACAGAGAAACACATCTTGAAAACAAACAAACAAACAAACAAACAAACAAACAAAAACAACACCAGCACACACACCCCAAAGAGAAAGAAAGGGAAGGAAAGGCCTCTAAAAAGCAGACAAGCCTGGGATTGCAATGATGAAGGTTAAGAGCTTCTAGAGAGTTTCCTGGATATTTCAAAGACTTTATAAAAAGTGACACGTTCTTACGAAACGGCACCAGAGAGAAGGAAAAGAAAGGTGAAGAACAGCAGAGAGGATACTGGGTCCATTCACCTGTGGAACGACCAGCTGAAAGTTTCATTGGCCTTAGCTGTAAGCATTATTTGGCAGCACAATGATAGAAAAGCTAACCTAAGCTGAGCCAAACTGGGCTGATAATCTCTTAGTCAGCACCCAAGCTAGGAGGATCTTTTTCACAGTAAGCGAAAAGGAAGAGAGTGAAGGCTCTCGTAAGGCTTAATGTTGGGGCTTTGAATTGGCACACTCACTTCTGTTTAGATATTGTCCATCTAAGTAAGATGTGTCAAGCCCAGAGTCAAGAGACAGGAAAGTACTCTCACTCTCAGGAGGGAAAGGGTGTGGATATCAACGTTAATGAAGCACTCTGTCTGCCATAGAGAGATTGGGCATGGTACTTTCAAGAAAAAACTGAATAAAGATGAGACAAGTAGGCTTGAATTGGAGCCCAGAACCATCTCATGTATCTTCTGCTCATGAAATGTTAAATTAAAATAGATCATGCTCGTTCTATCTTGAATGTTACACCATGTATTTTTTTTAAATATTAGTTCTAAAGAACAAATCTGTGTAATAGGCTTCCTTAGAGGTTTCTTACACTATCGACACAGTTACAGCACACTGTTGTTGGGGAAGATTTTGCTTTGCTATTGGTTAGAGATGTGTGAGGGCGAAGTGATGATGGTTGCACCAGCAAGAGTAATGTGGCATTACTGTTCTTTATGTCTACTTTGAACTTTTAAAACTTAGATTCCCTATCACTCATAATAACTTTCCTATATGCGTCAATCAAGAGTGGTCAGGATACACACACAGCTTCCGGAGCTTGGAGGGATTTATGTGAGTAAAACCAAGAGATCTGAGAGAACACTGTAGAAATGGATGGGAAACTGGGAAAGGGAATAACATTTGAAATATAAATAAGAAATATCCAATAAAAAAAATTGAACCAGAAAAAATGAAATTGCAAACAGAATGAAACATCTCTTGATTTCTACTGCACTGTTTTTTTCAAACAACTTGCTTCAAGAGGTATTTCTTTGAAGATGAAATTATTATGAAAATGTGTGGTATTGAGTAGTACTAAATTAGTTGTGAATAAATCATTTCTAGTGAGCTAGGCTAAAAAACAGACTAAATGGATACAATTTTGTTCCTGGCAAAACCAAACACACATTTCTATAATTTTCCTTGCAGTGAAACCAACATTAATTCATACAGATATGTACGTGAACAGCATTGGTCCAGTGAATGCTATCAATATGGTGAGTTATAGAATTTAATTGGCTATATGAGCTTGGAAATAAGGACTATATTGTTTAAAGGGAATCAAGATTTTTGAAAACAAAATACATTATTACAGACCTTTTGCTTTTTCAGGTAATGATGCTGTTTAAAAATTGAAGATTGTTGTCATTAAATCAAACATGGATAGATATAAAAATTGATGTGTGTAACTGTGATATAATGTTAATCCAAAAATATGCATGAAATCTGTCTTCTTTTTAGATGATTGATGGTATAGAAATAATATTTTTGTTCAAATTAGAAATGTTTCTTAGAGCACATATTGTATATTTATATTTTCAACCAGAATTTGAAGTGAAAAACTAGATTGAATACCTAATATAAGGGATCCATCCCATTCGCAGACCTAAAACCCAGACACTATTGCTGAAGCCCTGAGAGGCTCTGCTAGAGCCTGACCAATTAGATGCAAATGCTCGCAGCAAACCATCAGATTGAGCATGGGGACTCCAATGGAGGAGTGAGGGGAAGGACTGAAGGAACTGAAGGGCTTTGCAACCCCATAGAAAGAACAACAACATTGACCAACCAGGCCACCCAGAGCTCCCAGGACTAAAGCACCAACCAAAGAGTACACATTGCAGGACCCATGGTTCTAGCTGCATGTGTAGCAGGGAATGACATAATCTAGAATCAATGGAAGGGGAGGCCCTTGGTCCTGAGATTGCTTGATATCCCAGGGTAGGCTGATGCTAGGATGGTAAGGCAGGAGTGGGTGGATGGGTGGGGGAGACACTCATAGAAGTGGGGAGTGGAGGGGATGGTACTGGAGTGGAAACTGAGAAGGAGAATAACATTTGAAATGCAAATAAATAAAATAACAAATAAAAAGAAAGAAATATAGTATAATTTAATGTAAGTAATATGGTAAACTATAGTAAAAAACAGAAATTCAGCTAAAATAACATAGCAAAAATATTATTTCAATGTCAAGCATAATATAGTAACATATAAAAGAACACAATACATTTTTGTGATGTTATGAATTAAAACTGATGTTTAAGCATGGTCGAATAGATTTATTTTATGCTGTATTGTTATATACAAAAACACAGATAGGACAACATAAAATTTCAGTAACTCTCATTACTTGCATGACCATGAAAGTAATGACAGATGTTACAACCTTTATATTCGGACACAAACTATAAATATTTAAAAAACTGTCTGTGAGTAAGAATTTAGAGTTGCCCATGCTGGAAGTGTAATCAAAGGTAGACTTTAGCTTTGAGTCAGAATGAGGGTCTCTGGGAACTTTTCTTAGTTATGTAAAATGTGGTTTTATTGCCATTTTGTTTGCATCTAAAATATGTCCAGATTTATTGCACCATTCTATTTTTTAACAAAGGATTAAGTAGTTGAAAAATAGTTCATAAAATTGGTTGTTTTCCCAATACTTAAAAATGTCAAACAGACAAGAGCAATTTGGGGTCAAAAATTTTCAAGGTAAGTTTGTGTTTATATCTGTAAAGTTGGTTTCTGTCTGACTACTGGAGGTGATCTCTTCAGGATCTATATCCCCACTTTTGGACATTTTGGCTAAGGTCACCGATATTGAGTCCTGGGAGCCTCCGCCATCCCAGGTCTCTGGGGCTTTCTAGAGTTTCCCTCCAACTTCACCCTCGGCAGCTGCATATTTCCGTTCATTCTCTTGTTCTTCTGGGTCTCTCTGCTGGCTACCCTCTTAGAAGCAAAGGGGAGAGGGAGTAGAGGAGAGAACTCTGAAAGGGTGTATGGGGGGTCAAGATTTGGGATATATCAATAAAGGAATCAATTCATACAATAAAAAAATTTTGAACTGAGAAGTAACCTGTGAGAAAGGTGCAGGGTGTACACAGTCGACTGTAGTCTGTCACAGTGAGACCCAGGAGTAGGGGATACAGGTGAAAGAGCGATAGACGTTGCATGTGGTTGTGATAAACTACGTCTGCCCCTGATGCCTCATGCTTTACAACATAAAATGAAGTATGGGTTAAGTAAAGAGGCTCTTCTGAATTTTCCATATTGTAAGAATTCTAAGTTGTTTTCATTTGTTCTGCTTTTCCTATTTAAGATCAACCTCACTGAAATCAATATAGAAAGCAGTGAAGGGCATGGGAATGATTATTTGGGACCGTGATGATACTACATAATTGAAGACGCTGTTCATTGTTATAAGAGTTGATTCTTTGGATTAGAGATGCAAAGTGGCTTATTAAATGTGTTGACAAGGGAAAAGCACACAGTCAGAAACTGACCCAACGGAAGAATTGCTGAAAAATCACAAAAATAAAACCAACGAATAAACAAAACAAAAGCAAGAACAAAACCACACAATATGGCAGCAGGGTTTTTTTTTTTTTTAATTAAAAACTCTCATACTGATGATAAAGTCAAAACGCAAAGACCAGAAGTATCCAGGACCTATTTGTTAGGGTTAGTTTTTCTTTTGTAAAATGAAGGTTAACAAAGCACTAGTAACAAAGAAGGATTTTCTCCCCTCAGGACTGTGTACGAATGTGTCAGCCACACCAGGTCTTCTGTATTCTGATTGCAGTCTTGCAGATCGGAATGCCACACAGTACTTGATTGTCCTTTTTCTGAAGTCATCCATTTTACACTTGATAGGCTCTGAAAGTGAATTTTTATGTTCAACTGTCACTATTACATTTAAGAATGTGCTCCACGGGAGAAATTAATCCAGCCTACGAATCACTCACTGCTATCTTAATAAAATAATTTGATTCTAACCAACTCGCAAATAAAAGCATTGCACAGCTGAGCAATGGAAGTAATTTAATTATTTTAATCATATGTAGAGAAATGGAATAAACAATCGTAAGCTCTAGTAAGGTTTCTTTCCCATATTCTATTTGTCAGAGGCAAAGCATTTTACATATTTTATATTTTCACAGGAGCGACCATGTAGCATCTTTAGAACCTTTCTTTTATCGTAAAGCACACACACCTACAATTCTCCATTTCAGTATCTTGGGTGCATGGGGCCGCAGTAGTGCTCTACAAGAGTGAACCCGGAAAATCATTCTTGTAAGGCGATATTTAGTGATACCTGGTGACATTTAGGGTGAAGTGAGAGGTTTGCTACTGGTATTTGGGACTTAGATTCAGAGATCATGCTAAACATTCTACAGTCGACAGGGGAACACTCACCTCTACTCCTCTCCAGCAAATGATGACCTGCCCCTTTGATTTGTATGTGCGTGAAGGAAGGTACTCACCACGGATTTGGATATTTGATCAGAAATCATAAATGTATGAAACAGGTGTGAAAGAGAGGCGAGGTAGAGACCTCACCTGCTTTCTTTTGGACTATTCCATGCTGTCTCATACTGGCGATAAGCCCAAGACTGAAACTACGCAAACGCTTAAATCTTCTGTTCTTAAGACTATACATGGACTGACCCTGGGCTCCAACCTCATAGGTAGCAATGAATAGCCTAGTAAGAGCACCAGTGGAAGGGGAAGCCCTTGGTCCTGCCAAGACTGAACCCCCAGTGAATGTGATTGTTGGGGGGAGGGCAGTAATAGGGGTGGAGGATGGGGAGGGGAACACCCATAGAGAAGGGGAGAGGAAGGGGTTAGGGGGATGTTGGCCAGGAAACCGGGAAAGGGAATAACAATCGAAGTGTAAATAAGAAATACCCAAGTTAATAAAGATGAAAAAAAATCTTCTGTTCTTTTTAAAACAGGAATACACAATTGATATTTTTTTTGCCCAAACCTGGTATGACAGACGTTTGAAATTTAACAGTACCATTAAAGTTCTCCGATTGAATAGCAATATGGTGGGGAAAATCTGGATTCCAGACACTTTCTTCAGGAACTCCAAAAAAGCGGATGCTCACTGGATCACGACTCCCAACAGGATGCTGAGAATTTGGAATGACGGTCGAGTTCTCTACACCTTAAGGTAGTTTTTTGGGGTGGTGGAGGGGGGAGAAGAGGTACTTGTTGGAAAGAAAAGGGCAAAATCAACCCCATACATTCAGGAAGTAAAGAAGAATGGAAAGAAAAGGAACCGGGTGCTTCTGCTTTCTCTCTTGCTGTCGAATGAACTAGGGTCATTGTAAGTTTTCGATGTACAGAACTTGCTAGAAGGTTTATGAGAACGAACTTGGCTCTAGAATACACATCAACATTCTCTTTTATGTAACCAGCACTACATTTCCCTTATTCCATTTTCTATTTAGATGTATTAAGTGAAGACAGATGTTGAATATTAGGAGAGGTGGAGTTACTGTACTTTCAGGACCATTTGGCATCTTTAGAATCCTTGTTTTATTATAAGGAAACCTGAACGTACAGATCTCCATTTAAGTAGCACTTGAATGCTTGGGACTTTGACATACACTAAGTGGTGAACCCGGAACCATCACTGTGCTATACACTAACTTACCACCCATCCTTTACTATCCGTGAGCTATAACTACTGATTCTTTACCTGACAGGGAAGAAAATTGCCACAGAGATTTGTTACAGATGAAATTAGTAACAGGCAAAATGCTAACCTTGGGGCATGATGTATGTAAAATTCATTTATATATTAGCAAAATGTAAACAATGTGCATCTACATTAACATGTAATAGGTACCAAAATATATTTATTCTTTGTGATGCTTAACACTAAATGCATAAACCATAATACTTTCAAATGACTTGAAATCTTTACCATAGTTAGATCGGTTACTGAGAAAAATGGCTCCAATTGCAAAAGAAACTCATTGTGTCTATTTTAGATTCATTGGGAATTTATTAAGTTCCTGAAAAGGTAATGACTAAAATAGAGAAATAGAAATCAAAGTCTGTATGATAAATCAGAGTTCATTTTGGCTTGTGAAATCTGCAATCATTCACTCTACCTCAGGTCTTGTCATCATATTATAATGTTGAAGTCAATTTTGAGTTCTATTAATTTGGGGAACAGTATTTAATTATAGAAGCCTTTTTAAAGTGTCAATTATGATCTGCATAAGACTTCTAACAATGTATGTATATATAAAGAGAGATGATTTTAATTTAGTTGCTTATCTGAGTTATAAATGTCTGAATATGTATGTGCATATGTTTATAGAGCCATTTATACTTCCAAATCTATATTTGCATCTGCAACCTATCAGTATTATCTTTAATTATAGTATCACTTTAATTCTGAGAGATAATTCTAATAAAATTCAAATTTAATTAAGATCGCATTTGTGAGTAAAGCCAAACTTTTCTTTGAAGAATGGTCACAGAGAAAATGATTAATGTTTCCTACTATGAGGAGTGAAGTGTCTAAGTACAAATTGTAACTGTGTCCCTGGTCCCTATGACCTCAAATAAGTTTAAGTGCAATGGGGCCATCAAAGCACTTAGTAAAGAAGTAGTTCAGTTCATCCAGGCTTCATAGGCCATTGAACATACACAGAACGATTATTCATTTCTCTGTTATAACATAAAGCATCTCAAATGTCCTAAAGGAAAAGTTATGTTAATTAGAAAATCTTTTAAATTAAAATTTTGTAATATAGCATTTCTATCACTTAAGCAGTGGTATTGTGGGTTTTAAGAAATGTAGCTCATGAACAGTTTGAAAACCAACAACCACCACTATTACAGTGTGATTCTTTTTTTCCATGCCTGTAGTCAGAACATCTAGACTTCTTTAGATTTAAACTCCATTCTTGAGGCACAGCCCAGGGCTTAAAAGTGCACATCCTGAGGCTTTAATCTTGTATAAAATGAGACTCACTGGTGTAGTCTTTCCAATTGTCTCAGTGTGTGTGTGCATTTAACATCTCTTGTTTGCATTTAGTTAATCCTCTCCTACAAAAGATATACTATATAGGATACCTATCATCCATCTATCTATCATCTATCTATCTATCTATCTATCTATCTATCTATCTATCTATCTACTTATCTATCTATCTATCATCTATCTATCTATCTATCTATCTATCATCTCTACTATCTTTCTGTCTGTCTATCTGTCTGTCTGTCTATCTATCTATCTATCTATCTATCTATCTATCTATCTATCTATCCATCCATCTATCTCTGTCGTAAATGTGCACACCATTCCCTCTCAAATCCACCTATGGCAATTTAAAAACAGCAAGTACTTGCCAACAGAAGGCTTCATGTTAATTAGCTGATAAGCTCAGAGAACTGTCAAGATTCATTTGATGCAAACATTAAATGAGCTTAAGTTCCTAAAACAGTTTGTTCTCTTAAATAAGTTAAATATATGCACTGAGAAATCTCCAGTGTGCAGTTAATTTGCAAAAATAAATAAGACAAAATACAAAACAAGTAACCACATATTTTGAATAAATGGAGTTGAGGTGAATTGGGTGGTTCTGTCTACTATATAAATTAAGTTTGCTCAGAAATAATTCTTACCTAGAACTTGAAATGTTTTTTTTCAAAGTGGATCACTTTGTACTATCAAGGACAATGCGAGATTGTTCTAGAAAGGTCGTCAGTGTGCATTGTAGAAATGATGTTAGCATATTTCTTTGTATGTTTATTGTTGTTCTAATTAGGCTAACAATTGATGCTGAGTGCCAGTTGCAATTACACAACTTCCCAATGGATGAACACTCCTGCCCCCTGGAGTTCTCCAGTTGTAAGTAATGTTCTCTCCAGATTGTGCCCTGCCAACTGTAGTCACTCTAATTGTAATTGCCTTGTCAATTAATGCAATGAATCTGAGAAATTGCAGAGTGGCACTGAGATTTGCTATTGATTTTGAAATCATTTTTATTGCAATTCAAAACTGTCCCAATTAAAACAATCATTGCAAAAGAATTGATGGATGGGAAATGCTTAGGAAATAGACAATGGATGCCCTGACTAATTGTTGAGGTGGACCGAAAGGCCAGGCTAGGACTCAATAAAAAAGGTATAAATGGTTGATACTATAACTCCAATACCCTTCTTCCTGGGACTCAGAAGGATATTATAACACATTCTTTAGAAAATTTTACCCCATATTAACACTGTTCTGTTGGTATAATATTTATAACAATGCATGGCATACCAATACTGCAAAAGCTTACTTATTATTTTCATCAGACCATATAACATATCAAAAGAATCATGACAAATCTACCACCAATTAAATACTAAAACTTCTATAGATATTCAAAACCAAACAGGCCTCATATTCTGAAATGTCAGATTATCCATCTCTGCCTTGTTTCTTGTTTAACAGTTAGACATATTTGAATGCATGAAATTTTAACAATAGATTTTAAACATGCATTTTCATCAACACAATTTCTCTTCTGAAGAGTCAGGGAAACTCCTACAATCAAGAAAGTTACAACCGTAGTAAAATTTAAAAGACAGTGACAAGAGAATTAATTGAGAATTAATCATCTCTTTATTATTTCATCAATTCCAGTGATATAATGTACACAATATATATTCAGATGATTATATATATTATATATATAATTGTTCACTATATCTTATTTCATGTTTATCTATTTGAGTAGAGTGTTTTCAGTTATAAAGTTGGCATGTCCTTAACCTTTAGAGAGATTAACCAAGTAGAGGTGCCATTCTATTGAGTCAGCTAAAACTCAGCAACAAGAAACATTTATGCTACCAGGTTGCAACTGACAATTTCCCCCTGAACCTACACACAATATAATGCCATAAAAAAAACAGTTACAAGTACCTCCTCAGAGTGTTTCCAGGTGGCACCATGCTTTTTCCATTATCAGCGTGTCCTGTTACATGACCCCAACAATTCAGTAGATGTCATTTTTCTGCTCTCTTTTACAAGAGCAAACCGATTTAACCAAAAAGAAACAAAAGTATAAAGGAAAGAATATTTTCTTCAAAGAGAATTTCATATTTTATAGTCAGTGGTTATCCTCCCTTCACATTCTTAATATCTGGACGGTTGAAGTAATGTTTATCTCATCATTTCTTCATTCATGCATCAATTCTTTTGAGACCACATTAGAGAATGAAACCAGTACCTTGTCCCATACACATCCTACCACTGAGCTATATTGCCAATCTTTGCTTTTAGTTATATTCATATTCTACTGGGAACAGGACATTCCCCAGTTAATTAAAAATAGTATTATCCACTCAGGAAATGTACAGTGACCATCAGTTGTATGGTATAGTAATAATAACAGGCTCTATTAAGAATTATCGGGGTTGGGGATTTAGCTCAGTGGTAGAGCGCTTGCCTAGGAAGCGCAAGGCCCTAGGTTCGGTCCCCAGCTCCGAAAAAAAGAACCAAAAAAAAAAAAAAAGAATTATCTATAAGTTATCTACAGCTAGAGATTTCGTGCTCATAACTGTTTTACCCTGATTGTGAGTGCAATGCTGTTCTCATGAAGATCTTCACATAAGCACTTTTGTGTGGTCCTATTAGCATTTGGGCATAATGATTTTAATTTTAAATTTCAATGTACGTTAAAACTGAATTCAAACTGCACCATAAGACTATTATATTTTTCCTTTTCTTTGGTCTCTGTCACACACAACTGGTGTAATCCTAGCAATCAGGTGACTATAAGAGATGATTGACTCAAAGCCAACATGAGCTACTGATACAGAAATTTCTTATTCTACAAACCAAAATCTAAAAAAAAAAATCAAGAGACTGAATAACTTGATATTTGTTAATGTAAAGAATCATAATATTAGGATAACTATTGGAGAAGCCTCTTTATTGGATCTTCTTCAATGTTTCCTATGTCTACAGGACTGGCAAAATCTTGAACAATTGGCCACTGTTCAATATGAAACTTTCTTTTACATATCACATTTTCATTTTGCACTGGGTATTTTTGTATCTTATCTCAAATAATACAAAGAACAAGTACAACATTTCAGATATCCTTTGTTGTTTACATTACATGCAATTAAAAGTTTTTTAAAGGTAGTTTTGACGTTGCTACTGTCAGTCTTTTCTAGCAGGATGTGATGTGAATTATGCTAATTTTCTGTGAATTATATGCAAATTCCTCAAGGCCACTGCAGGGCACTCACATGACTTTCAGCTTTTTTCTCCCTTGGTATTTACAAATTTTTCAAAGAAGGTAGTTGCTACCTATGCCCAGTCACTCACTGTCATATTTAATGTGAGCTTTCTCAACTCCTGGTAGATGGTTATCCTCGTGAAGAAATTGTTTATCAATGGAAGCGCAGTTCTGTTGAAGTGGGAGACACAAGGTCATGGAGGCTGTATCAGTTTTCCTTTGTTGGATTGAGGAATACCACTGAAGTAGTGAAGACAACTTCTGGTAAGACATTCTTGAGAAGCATTTTCATCCACAGGCACAGGCTGCAAAGGTTTTTGATGCATATGTTATAAATGGCATTCAAAGAGATAATGAAGCAGATTAATTTTTTTTAGACAAAATGATAGTTGGTGTTCTAGTAGAATAGATAAATATACATGTACTCTACTGATGTGATGCAAATTGGATTTAAAATGGTTTAGTAATTTATGTAATAATTTCTTAAGAGGAATTGCAATTATTCATGAAAACAACATGTTTATTAGGTATAAATTAATTTATTCCTCTTAGGGAGTATATTTGCTAATATATTGAAATTGCAATATTTTTAATAATTTTACAAATAACTGAAGTAGGTGAGGATTTGTTGACTTCTGAGTAACTTAATAGACTCAAAATATATTTGTTGAGAACTTCATGAAATATATTTTTAACATGTCCAACCCAACCATTACCATTCTATCATATCTCCTCACCAACTTTGTGTTTCCTTTTTTTCTTCCGTTTCCACCATTTCTGTAACCCAGCTAGTATTGGGACTATAATCTGTTCTGGTGTATAAAGATTAGCCTATCAGAAGTCTCATCATAAAACAGACAACAAACAAAACCAAACATCCTGAACCCTCCTTTCCCAGAGCCTGTGGAATGGCATTAGCTCTTCTTCTAGAGGATAACTCACCCTCTATGCCATGATTTCATCTGGCTGGAACTTGCACAGTCCTTGTGCATGTTGTCACTGTCACACTGCTGTGCGTTCATATGGACAACTGGATAGCATGTATGGAAATCACTGTTCAATTTCATAATTTTATACTGGCTCCAAAACTGGATGAGATGTCAAGCTTTACATACTAGATAGAACTATCTCAAGCCACAATGACATCAATGATAAGATATTGATACTGTGACATTATCTGAAATTCTCATGGGACCAACATTCTCAAAAGCTTTATGATTTAAAAATAAATACTGAGAGTCTCTCTCTCCCCCTCTCCCTGTCCCTGTCCCTCTCCCTGTCCCTCTCCCTCTCCTTCCTTCCTTCCTTCTCTCTCTCTCTCTCTCTCTCTCTCTCTCTCTCTCTCTCTCTCATATCATACCATAAAATGATACTTGTACTTATGAAATTGTAAATCATTAAATGCTTCTAAAACTGCAATTGTTGTGTGCATACAGGACATTAAATTATTAAGATAACCTGAAAGTCCATATTTGAAAATGAAATCTCATGACTTTTAATGTTGGGGTGGTCTGAATGAGGCTGCTTACCATAGACACACATTTTAATATTTGGTCCCCAGTTCAGCAAATTCTTTCAGAAGGGTCAGGGGATATAGACTGAGTGGAGTATAAATATATACTGGAAAGCTTTATGTCAATTTGACACATGATAAAGCCATCAGAAAGGTGGAGGTGTTAACTGAGGAAATGCTTGAATACAATTGGGCTGTAAGCAAGACTGTAGGGCATTTTTGTAATAATAATAGATGCGGGCAGATCCAGTTCAGTGTGACTGGTACCATCCCTAGGATGGTGATCCTTGGTGCTGTACAAAGACAAACTGAGCAAGTCATGATGGTGGTGGCAGGGGAGACAAGCAACACTCTTTGTGGCCTGTCCACTCCTACCTCCAATATCCAGCCTGGCTTGATTTCTTGCCGTGGCTTTCCTTAGTGATCTGTGATTCAGGATATGAAAGTCAAATGAATCTTTTTCTCCTTAACTTGGTTTTCCTCATGGTGTTTCATCAGAACAATGGAAACCCTGACTAGTTCAACGTGAATCATTGTGGGTGGGTATTCAGATTTCAAAAGCCTACAGCATTCACAGCTCAATTGCATTTCAAGTTGCGTTTCAATAGTCAAGCTCTCAGTTACTGTTCCAGCACTCTGCCTGCCTTCTAGCTCCTAATCATGTCGGTCATTGACTATCCACTAAAACTGTAAGCCTCCAGTAAACTCTTCTGTGAGATGCCTTGGTCATTGTGTCTTAGAACAGTAAGATAAAAGTAACTAATGTAGATCGTATGCTTTATAGATTAAAAAATCCTCCATGGGAGCAAACTAGACATATTTTGAGATGAGGAACGTTTCATATGTGTAGTGACAATTCTGGAATTTTTGTTACTTTAAAAAATACAGAAATATCTTAAGAATATATTATTATTTTGATCCCAGGTGTAGGCATGAAGAACTTCTTTGGACTGTCCTCAGCATCTGACTGTGATTTGCCATGTGCTCTACCAGAGGCATGATTTTGCCAGCTGCAAACGGTTTCTGCAATTGTGTGACATTTGGAATTCTAGAAACTTTTCAGATAGAAATGCTAGGGCCCTGAGAGGAGTTGATGATGGTTATTAATCATTGAATGGGGTTGATTGCAGCTTGTTAGCAGTGGCCAAAGAAACAAGAAGAAGGAATTTAGATCAAAAGATCTCTCTCTTCCCTCTCTCCTTTCTTTCCAATTTAGTGATAGATGGTCAAGTCAGGGTATCAATGATGGGAAAAAGAAGAAACCACCAAGTAGCAAAAACCATATATATATACATATGTACATATGTATATATGTATACATATACATATATGTATATATATATATAGTGTGTGTGTGTGTGTGTGTGTGTGTGTGTGTGTGTGTGTGTAGAAAATTTTAACTCTGAAAAGGTGAATGCAAGCTCTGTGCAGTGTTCCAACTACTCAATGTTATTCTATCAAGTGAAATATGTCTCCATCTCCGACATAAACATTATATTCCCACTTTACTTATTAACACTAAGCCTTAACTATGCACCTGAGTTTCTATCAGATTTCCAATGGTTCATTTTTATACATTTATAGGGCCCAATTTTTGTATTGAGTAATATGGAAGGTACTTTCTCTGTTGCTCAAAGATGAATAGAACCAGGAACTAAACAAAACTGAAATTTACAAATTGGCCTTCAAAACATCACTGTCCAAACTACAGAAGGATCTGATCCTCCCACCGCTCTCACCACCCTCATGCTTCTTCTGAAGACTCCTTTGTTTCAGAAGAGCAAGTTCAAAGGTCAAAGCAGTGCTTAAAAAGGTGACCTTCTGTTCCTTGATTCACAGGGATACTGATCATCGTGTACTCGACCAATTTTATTTTTTCATTTGTTTCAGGCAGGAAAAACAAAATCTCAACTCAAGACTACCTTTTAACTAAAACCTCCCACCTATAAAACTAATATAAAAATAATCTCCAGTTGTTGTCCCTTCCCGAAAGGGAAACTGGGATTAAGTTCTGCTGTATATCCACATTTCTGTATCTGTACCCGTACCCTAAAACAGCATCAGAAACTCATGACTAGCACGCTTTTGTTTAGACATTTCATTCCAGGAAGAGGTTCAGCACAAACGGCAGTAGACTGAAGCCGATGCTGCAGCCTAGATTCCTGGTATAGTCCCCCACCCTCGATGTCACTTGGATACTGCCTGAGGGCACTTATTAAGATACATGTGCAGAATGGAATTATCTAATCACTTCACACACGGTACAAGCTACCGAGGTCCCGTAGAAACATTAATCTCTTGAAGGAAACCACAGTGAAGCAGTAGGACAGGAAAATGCTAGGGTTAATACAACGACTTCATTTCATCGTGGGTGGCTAGATTTAACACTTACCATTTCTTTCTACTCGTTGTTCTTCCTTTTTTGTGCACTTCTATTTCAATGGCCTCATTGAAAAGAAAGTATTGAAAATTAGCATCGACACTGATAGCACAGCCTGATTCTTCCAACAATTTGATTCTAGAAAATCTAGTGTAGAAAGACCTGACAGAACGTGCCGTGAGACCTAAGAGAGTGAAGGACAGGCGTAGAAGAGCATGGAAAGCAAAACATTACAAACTGAATGATTGGATAGCACGGTCAAAGGCAGCAGTAAGACCAGGCGTTATCTGTAATTTTGGTTAGAGGAGGAAGAGAGTAATTGAATGATTAAGAGAAAGGTGACATATCAAAGCCAATATGTTCCTGGTTGATATCAAGTTAACATCAAAAAGGCCCGGAACATTCTCAGAACTGATGGCACCCTGGTTTTAGAGGAGCATTTTGTGTGCTACTTTAATGATGTTTGCTTATAGAAGGTTGAAAAACTGTGAGGAAAGACTGATGAAAGTCCTTGGCTCGTCATGGCTGAATTTGAAGCTGTATGCTCATTGTGCTCATTGTTATTTTTTAAAAATTGGATTACTGTATTTTTAGCTAAATTGATGCTTTTTATAAATTTGCAAAAGTAGTAAGTAAGTCAGAATCAGCTACTAGGAATAGAAGTTATTGTAAAGTATAAGAAACATAAATATTATATGCATGTACATACATATGTATGTATGTGTGTATGTATATATGTATGTATGTGTGTATGTATGTACGTATGTATGTATATTTTTGCTCCACGAACTGAGTGTGTTGAAAGAGAGGAAGAAAAGGCAAAATGTACAATTAGTACCAAAGCTTATACCATATATATATATATATATGTATATATATATATATATATATATATATATATATATATATATATATATATATACAGGAAAGTATTCCTCACCAGTTAAGTCACAACTTCATAGTTCTTGACTCAACTTATTTACTCTCATTATCTTTGTGCGATCCCTGGAGAAAAATATTTTCTGGGTGGCAGATGAGTGTAGTGCTTAGTGAGTCCTTTCAATTCAGCTACTACATTATCACGATTCCTGACCTAAGAATCCTCCTTCCAAACTTCCTCTCTTCCTGATGGTTCATTATCTGGTGGCATCACCACCGTGGCCCCCGTGAGGCAGGCATGATCACTCAGAGTCATGTCTCTACCTCCCACACCTAATGATTCATGAAGGCACTTATGCCTCTGAAATCTCTTGTGTAACTGTCCTCCTTTCTGTTGCCACTGCCACTGTCCTAGTTCACAAATGTGTCTGTTCTTATCTGGACCATGTCGGCAACTTATTAAGGCATGTCCCTGCTGTCAGTCTCTCTCTGCTAAGTGGTGTGCCTTGCAAATTAAACAAAAAGCCGCTGAACGTCTTGAACACTGTAACATGCTCCAGAATTCACTCCGTGGATATGGCTTATATCAGTTCCCCATATCACAATACTAAGTCAAATTACCAACTATGCTGATAGCATTGTCAGTGGCACTGAGGGGTTTAATTCTTCCTGAGTATCAAGTGCATGTACAGAGTATAAATTTAATGGGCCCTGCTCCCAGGAACTAGGTCAATCTTACTTATTACACTATTTTTCTCCCCTGCTGGTGCTGTGAGCCCCTGGTATACAAAGCCCAGCACATGTCAAGAATGAAGTAAGTTCACTCAGACTTACTCTACTCCCTCTACCCCTTGAGGTTCCAGAGTCATGTCACCTTCAGCATTATCTTCTGTATTTTCTCAGCTTGTCACAAAATTTACCTGAAATGATCTTGCCTATCCCATACTCACATTCAATTTCAGTTTTCTTTCTCTATAACAGAGGTTTTTAAAACTCACCTACAATATTTCTAAAAGCACATGCCATTTATTAATTGTGTGTGTGTGTGTGTGTGTGTGTGTGTGTGTGTGTGTGTGCATGAACTGCAGTTTGCACGTGGCGATCAACTCAAACCCAGAGGAGTTGACTCTCCCCGTTTCATAGGGCCTGAGCATCAAACTCTCACAACACTGACTATCTTCTCCTAGGTCTTATGATCCAAATCTTAAACAAGTACCTGCTTCCCCTTAATGTTTTTACTGGTATTGATCTAAAACTATGGGATGTTCTTTGACTGTGTGCATGCACCCTTAGATCTTGGTCCCTCAAGTTTTCAAAACAGCTTCTGCTTTTGGTATTCATATGCTCCTCTCAGAAATCATTCAGTATATCTGAGCTCCACATCACCACCATCATAGGATTGATCTAGTATTAAAGTTGGGTGTTCTATTTAACTTAAAAAAATTGAGGAGATAATTCAGTGGATAAGAATGCTTGCCACATAATCTCAGGGATATGATTTTGTATCCCCAGCACCCACATGAAACAATAAAATCAAGTGAAAACTGTTTCAAGTGTTCTGACTTGTGGGAAGCCCTTTGCAGAAGGAAAGAAATTTCATTACAGTTACTATGACCCCTGTAACTATTACTGAAATCCCATCGACTTCCTACTTTGAATCCCATTACCCTGTGAGAACATAATTAGTGTCTAACTTTACATAGGGACTTTTATTCTCAGCCCATAATCCTTCAGGCCACACAATGTGTCAATTTACTTTGATAAAACTATATTTGTTTCAATTAAAATAAGTATTGAAGAATTCAATTTTCCACTTTACAGTGTTTAAACAAGGGATCCATTCTTTCTGCTCGTATTATTAATACTCATAGAATTTGATCATCAGATTCTCTCCATAATTTGTGTGTGTGTGTGTGTGTGTGTGTGTGTGTGTGTGTGTGTGAGAGAGAGAGAGAGAGAGAGAGAGAGAGAGAGAGAGAGAGAGAGAGAGAGAGAGAGATTTGGTCTCCCATATTCTCACTTTGAGATGAAGAAAATAAACGAGTCATTCTTGTAGAGAAACTTAAATTATTACAAAAGAAATGCCGTCATAATGTTCACTGAACTTTCCACATTTTTGTTCACAATGCATTTGAAACACTAACAGGTCATAAAACACCTTCATACAGATTTTGTCAAAAAATGCAGATTAGTGATTATTTACTTCCTTTGTTTTCTTTGTTTTCTTCACCCACTTTTGGAGCTCGGACTCAGAGTTATCTGAAGTGGGAAGGGCAATATATATTATATATATTATATTATATATAATAATAATTGAGCTGAGCATCAGTTTTTATTACTCTATGCTTTCTGACAGTGGATGATCAGCTGCCTAAAGCTCCCGCAACCAGAAATTCCCCCAAATAATGTATTAAACCTTCTAATTCTGAGCCAAAATAAACTTTTCCCTAGTAAAATTGTTTTGCCTGGCTACGTAATAAATAGATATATTTGTTTCTTAATTTTCCTTGTACATCACCCCCACCATACAGTACTGTTCTGCATGAGCTGGCACACATGTTCACCTTCTTGTCACTTATTTCTACTTCACCACCTGACATCAAACTCAAGGGCAACTCTTTGATATATACATTGATTTATAGTAAATAATTCTCTGAATACCAATCAAACTTTTCAACTTAAGATTAATTTAGATTGCAAAAGAGACTGTAGAGATCAAAGGATTGTTATTGAAGTGAACCGTATTAAGAGGAGAGGCAGGAAATAAAATGAAAATATAAAAGTTAGTAGGGTTTTCTTATTAATTACTATAAAAAAAGGAAACTGAATGGGAACTCATCTACAGTAGCATGAGTCTGTACTCCTTGCATTTTTGAGATAATGTGAGTCATGAATCTATTTTAACCAATACTTAATTTCTAAAGAAATAGTAACATACTATCTTAAAATAGATCCGTGAATGACTGTATAACTATAGACTTTTATTTTATTTTTAAGATTCAATTTAAATAGTTATATTTCATTTCACTTGAGGAAAATATTAAATAACGTAACTAGCCATTGGGCTGGGGCTTCTAGGAGAAGCTCTTCCAGCTCTGGAATGAAAATTCCTTATCTATAAAAGGAGTTCTCTTAAGTAGATCTCTCTCTAAAGCCCTTGTCCTGAGTACACCACAGCTCCTGCTGTTACCAAGGATACCTAGCAGATGTGTAAATGTAGCAGATACTTTCTTCTTAGGTGGATGTTTTCTTAGGATGTTTATTCTCTGAGTTTTCAATGATTTTGAAAAGAAACTAGATGCAAACAAATGTACTGACATGTAGGTGATAAGTTTAAGGGAAGTGGTAGTCCCCTCCATCTATTTTGTGCTCCATGATACTAACAGACATATTTTTTTAAGTTGCTAACTAAAAATGATATCTCATTTCTCTATCAACTGTAATACTGGGCTATTCTGTTCCTTTAAACATTCTATGAATTTTAAATTCCAATTTTGCTCTTATATTATATGGAACCTTTATGGAAATGCGTTCCCAGGGGTGAAGCGAAGCTACTTAGGAATTCCTAAAACAATTGATTGGTTTCAAGGTGACATGTGTTCCTTGGCAAAAAGCAGTGTGTTCTCCCAGGAAGACAAAGCATGAGCAGAAGGGACAAAAAGTCTTAATATCATCTAACCTTTGGGGATTATGCACAATACAGTTTTATTTTCACAAGTCGCTGAGGATGGAGTCACTATTTTCCATTGGATAAATGTAGCATGAGAATTTATAGGCTTAAGTATTCTGCTCCAATGTATTAAATGGAGTCATTTACCAGACACATAACTTTTTACCCACATGACTCATTAAGCATATTACATGAAGAGACAGATTGGTTTAAAAAAGAAACTGATTGCTGGATTGCTGAATTTAAAAATGGCTAACAGTTTCCAGTTTTGTTGAGTACAGACTTTTGTTGTAGGATCTGATGATTTTCTTGAATTTCCTCAGTTTCTATAGTTAATGTCGCCCTTTTTATTTCTGATTTTGTTAATTTGGATACTCTTTGCTCTTTAGTTAGTTTGGCTAAGGTTATCTATCTTGCTGATTTTTTTTTTCAAAGAACCAGCTTCTAGTTTTGTTGATTCTTCGAAGGAAAGGCCATCCAGAGACTGCCCTACCTTGGGATCCATCCCATCCACAGGCACCAAACTTTGACACTATTGCTGACGCCAAGAATAGCCAGCAGACAGGAACCTAGTATGGCTGTCCTCTGAGAGGCTCCACAATTACCTGACTAAGACAGATTGAGCCCGTGGACCCCAAAAGCAGTGTTAGGGGAAGGACTGAGGAACTGAAGGCTAGTAACCCCACAGAGATAACAGCAATGTCAACCAACCACACCCCTCAGAGCTCCCAGGGACCAAATCACCAACCAAAGAGTATACATGGGGGATCATGGCTCCCATTATATATGTAGCAGAGGATTGCCCTATCTGCAATCAATGGAATGGGGGCTTGTTGCCCCATCCTAGGGGAACGCTAGAGGGGTGAGGCAGGAATCCGTGGGTGAGGGAGCACTCTCTTAGAGGTAAAAGGGAAGAAGATAAGGGGTTTGTGAAGTGGAGACCAGGAAGGGAGCAGCATTCAAATGTAAATAAATGCAATAATCAATGAAATAAAAAGAAGTGGGACACTAAGCAAACTGTCCAATGATGCATCTATACAAATTCAGCTCATAGAGTCTTCACAAAGGACTAAGAGATTTCTAGTACGAATATTTGACATTTCTACAAGTGATATAAAAGTTATAAGAAAAGCACACACAATACTTAAACTAAAACATTTCTTAAGCTATGCAATATACACAAATAAATGGTGTAACTAAATGATAAATAAAATAAATAAAATTTTAAAACACGGGTTAATAATGTTTTAATGACCTGTAACAAATCTTAAATACGACATTTTGTAACAAAAAACAAAAAAACCTAGAATGTTTAGAGTGGGCATCCTATGTCCTAGTCTTTGGTAGAAGACATTCAGTCTTTCACAATAAAGTTTAATTCTATTTTGTTTTGTATTTTAAATATCTTTCATTACGTTAAACTTCCCTTTTTTCTCATTTTTCTGAGTCATTTTTCTCAAAAATAAAATGTTTGATGTCAAATGTTCTTTTTTCCACCCTCCACTGATATTACCATGAAATTACTTAATTTTATTATGGTGATTTATATCATACCAATTATGAGCATCACATTCCTCCTATATAACTTCTTGGTCCTGTAATACTAACCTTTTCATGTTTGGGGCTTGAATTTGCTAATATTTTAGACATTATTTTAATATGTAGTCACAAGACATATTGCTGTAGTTTTGATTTATGTTGGCTAATTATTTTCCTTTTCTTCTTTCTTTTATAATTTTATTTTTCTTTGATATTTTATGTATTTACATTTCAAATGTTATCCCCTTTCCCTTTCCATCCAATACCCCTCCCCTTTTCCTGCTTTTATGAGGATGCTCCCACTTCTACACACCTATCCACTTCAGTGCCCTGGCATTCCCCTACACTGGGGAAATGAGGCTTCACAGGGCCAAGGACTCTTCCTCCTATTGATGCTGGACACTGCCATTCTCCAAGTGTACTCATTGGTTGGTGATTTAGTCTCTGGGAGCTCTGGTGGGGTCTGGTTGATTGATATTGTTGTTCTTCCTATGGGGTTGCAAAACCCTTCAGATCCTTCTGTCTTTTCTCTTACTCCTCCATTAGGATTCCCTTGTTCAGTCCAATGATTAGCTGTAAGCATCCTCATCTATATCAGCTGGGTTCTAGCAGAGCTTCTCAGGAGACACTCATATATGGCTTCTGCCAGCAAGCATCTCTTGGCATCAGCAATAGTGACTGGGTTTGGTGGCAGCATATGGGATGGATCCTTACGTAGGGCAGTCTCTGAATAACCTTTTCTTCAGTCCCTGCTCCACTCTTTGTCCCTGTATTTCCTCTCATGAATATTTTGTTCTTCCTTCTAAGAAGAAATGAAGCATCCACATTTTGGTCTTCCTTCTTCTTGAGCTTATATGATCTGTGAATTTTCTCTTAGGTATTCCAATTTTGGGGGCTAATATTGATCAGTAAGTGCATACAATGTGTGTTCTTTTGTAACTGGGTTACCCAAGTCAGGATCATATTTTCTAGTTCTATCCATTTTATGTTAGCTAATTTTTAACAAAACATATCTCCATAAAAGCAATGGCAAAGATTGCAGAGACATGCTTTAGTAACATGAAATGTGTCTTATGACAACCCGTTATGGTCACTAGTAACATGTGCAGTGTTTATTGTCAGTAAATATTGTCATATATTTGATCAAATGATATTGTTTCAGTTCTACAAATATTTTATAGCTAATATAATACCATTATTTATTAACTAAAGAACTCTCTGCATCATAATTCTTCATGTCAGATGATATCATAGAATTTCCTACATTAATATAAAATTTTTCCTTAAAATATTGCTTAAATAAATGCAATGTAACACTTTCTGATTACTATTTAAAATAAATATAAGTATGACTCTCTTGTTTTGACACTAAGTGAAAACCAGTATGGTTGGGGCATAACAAATGTAGAATTCTTAAAGACATATCAGTGTAAGTATGTAAAACTAATGAATGTCTCCTATTACATGGGATGCTTTGAAATAAATATGAAACATCAAATTATTTATGAAAATTAAAATGTGAGTAAGAAAATGTGACAGAAAGCACAGGGTCAGTATTTTAACTGCAAATGAATACATTTATTTCCTATGAATGAATGATTCCTTTGTGTTATATCTGCCTTTCATAGTGACACAAAGGTACACTAGAAAGCACCATATCCTTAGTGTTCAGTTTTCAACTAATGCACAATATAAAACCTTTACCCATGAGTACTTTATTACAGGATTTCTAATCTGCTCATGCTCATGTGACTATGAAGGCCAAATGCTTTCATTTTCTTCAATTATATCATTTGTTCACTGCTGAATTGTGAGAAGCTCTGACAACACTCTAGGACATAAATATGAAAAGCACACAACCAAGATATGCTTTAAAAATGGCATTGAAATGGGTCCAAAGGAAATACCAGTGCATATTCTTTCTAGGTATCCTGTCCCTCTCACTTTTATGCTTGGAATTATATACCATAAGCATCCACCATCAACAACCAAATTGATTTTAATTTCAGCTGACTTCCTTTTGCTATCATAGGAGAGGGAGGTTAGATAAAAATAGGACCATACAGTTCTATGCAAAGCCATCTGTGCCCACAGGCATTGTGTTGACTTCCCAGCTCTCATGTAAGAAGCTCAAAGCTTTGTTGCTGTTCTCTGGCATATTACTGATCAGCAGTCTTACATAGCCAATTAACATAGTCTTCTTGTAGTGTTCAGAAGATCTACAACATCTGCAACGATATCCTATTATTTGTTTTCTACAATGCATTGCGACAGCTGGTATGGGGCAAAACTGTATAATTCCTGTTTAAGGCTTGTCATTTTAATCATAACACCATATGGTTTAGTGACCTTGAACAAGTCAGTTTCTATTTAAGGTAAAGAAAATTGTTGAGCTTGTGTTCACAGAAAGATGTTTCTATTACTTTATTTATCGTGCAATTTGTTTTCTTATTATTCTGCCATATCTCTATATCATTATAAATCTGTCTTTGTAAGTCTCTAGTTCTTATCCTCTCTCCAGCTCCCTCTCTCCTTCCTTCCTTCCCTCTCTCCCCTTCCCCCTCCTCCTCTTCCCCCTCCTCCTCTTCCTCTCTCTCTCTCTCTCTCTCTCTCTCTCTCTCTTTCTCTCTCTATGTCTGAAGCTACATGACTGCTGTTATAGTAGAGTCACTCTGCATTGATAAGCTTGAACTAGACTAGACTATAATAGCATATCATATTCAAATTTTTATACTTTAAAAACAAAATATTTGCTGATAATTTCTTACTTTCATTTTCCGTTTGTCTTCCAATGTTAAGGTCACATCTTAGTATCAATTGTCCTTGAAAAACCAAATAATAAGTTACTCTGAGGGAAAATAGAGCACATGACAAAAATATCTCTCAGCTTCAGAGTATTCTCATTCAAAAAGCTAATACGGGGTCAAGACACCTAACTTGGTCAAGGACTTGTTAATTATATAAACCTGGCTTCATACAGAACAAGTTAAGGAAACTTAATGTGAACATGAACATCATCGTATGTTGGTGAGAATAGTCATATGTTATAAATATGGGTAAGCAATCCTTGCTGAGCTCTTGATAGAGCTTTATTAATTACAACAAAAGCAAGCTCATATATATCAAACTGTGTTAAATTTAATTTTACAGACATTATTCAGTGGTGATGTGAAAGAAAAATGAACTAGAATTATCTTCTAGTCGGTAACATGGAATAATTGAGTGCAATTTAATATATAATTGTCAAAAATAATGAAAAGGCCAGGTTATCTTGATGGCTTGTTTTTGCATGATTTATGTATGAAAAAACCCTCAAGCTTCTAGTAAAACTTGTGTACAATAAAAATGTAGTCGAGTAGTCTACATCAAAATTAAAGACTTTGTTGTAGTGAATCTTAACATATATATGTTATATTTATATATATCTTAACATATATATGTATATGTATATATATATAACTTCATTTCCTCCATGAAATATTATTTGAAGTTAGTTTTATTACTAAAATGTTTGGATCATTTTATTTTTATTTTATATATATGTGTACCTTTCTTCATGTAATTAACATATATAAGTGTACCATGCGTGTGCCTGGTGCATGAAAAGTTCAGGAGAAAGCATTGGATTCCTTCATATGGAGTTAGAAATGATTGTGAGCTACTGTGTGAATGCTGGGAACTGAACCCCAGTTTTCTACAAGGTTAGAGAGAAGCACTGAACTGTGGCCATAGCCCCTGCCTCCTATTTTTATTTCTCTCTCTCTCTCTCTCTCTCTCTCTCTCTCTCTCTCTCTCTCTCTCTCTCTCTCTTTCTCTCTCTCCGTCCCTCCCTCCCTCCCCCCTCTCTCCCTCTCCCCCTCTCTCCCTCTCTCTCCCTTGCCCTCCCTCTCTCTCCCTCTCTCTCGGTATGTGCATGTGCCCAGCCCACATGTCCATGTCTGTTCATGTCCTTGGGGGCCAGAAGAATCAGATCCCCGTAGGCAAAGTTATAGTCAGATATGAGTCAGCAAGGACACAAACACGTGGGTGCACACATTTTCATTTTACATTTTATTCTCAGTTTCTAGCCCAAGGCCTCTGCAATAGCATCAAGTGCTCATAGCTGCTGAGCTATCTCTTCGGCCCCTATTCTTAAATTCTGTTTTGTTAACCAATTGGGAATAAGAGCTCTGGCAAGCTATTACATGGTAACATGGAAGCGTGATTGGAGCTAAGCAACGAGCGCTACTTGGTACAGCTGCCCCTGTAAATGAGAAAGAAACGGAAATTTCATTTCATTGGCTGACAACAAATATGGAGTACAGAGGGCCACTAGCGTTTGGACTTCTGCCAATGCAAATCTGTGCACAGATGCATAGTGTAGACAATGGAATGCTGATGCTAGGTATAGGTGTTAATAGGTGTTGTAGGTAAGCTAGACACTTTACAAAAGGGTCTTTACTGTAAAGATAAATGACTTTAGAAGGTAGATCTCAAGATTATCTTCAAAATCACATGGCTGGTAACTGTCAGTGCATGCTTTTAAGTTCAGAGTTTGTATTGGGTCTTGCTGGTTAGGTAGACTGATAACTTGGTAATTTTGTTAAAGAAACACAGTTTATGTGAACAGGAGTTGTTTTGCTCAATCTGTCTGCCTCTGCCTCTGCCTGTCTCTGTCTCTGTCTCTGTCTCTGTGTGTGTGTGTGTGTATGAATAAAGCAAAGTAATGTAAACATGCCAATTGCAAAATGTTACAAACTATTAAATATGATAATGAAGTTGACAGCAATATTTGGAGTACTGTAGCTGATTTTAACCTGGCATATCCTAATCTGTAGCATATCACAAATAAAGATAGTTTAGATACTTCCCATGATAAGAAATATTTTATCTGTGACTCAAAGAAACACTGTGGGTATAATCATGGGGTAAGGAATTAGCAATGCATCACTTTCAGTAAGAAGTTTAAAGAAAGACTACTGGGCTAACATGAAATAAATGGGCCTGACATTGCAGCTAGGCTTATCAATATTAGTATATAGTAGGGCAAATCACAAAAATATCTTGGATCTTACTTTGCTTATTAGATGGATAAGAATTATAATTACCGTGTCAGAATGACAAGTGACATAACCATAGTAACTAAAATGCATAGAGTATTTCAAATATTTGAAACAGATAACCATATGATTAGAACTGTACCTTTTTTCACCATTTTATTCCTTAAAATATTTTTGCAGGAGAATTACTAAAAATTGGCATATTTAATGACTCCAAAAAAGAGAAGTGATTCATAATTTATTGAAAGTGTATAGGTGTTAGTGATTGATGGATTGGTCTAATTGTGCTTCCCTGGTACCTTTTCATTAAGACAGCAGAAAGAAAGGCTGTTGATGGGGATGCTGTTTTTATGCCTGCCCCATGCAGTGATGTTGGGAGTAGTGGTTGAGAAATTGTCAAAAGAATTGAAGGATTTGAATTGAAACAAAAATTCAACAAGTTTGCTTGACTCTCCCCCCTCTCTTTCTTTCTTCCTTTCTTTCTTTCTCCCCACCCCATTTTTTAAGAAAGGGTCTCTCATTGGCTGTCCTTGCCTGTGCTTGAACTCTCTGTGTAGACCAGGTTGGGCTTGAACTCACATAGATACTCCTATCTCTGCTTGGATTAAATGTATGCAATACCATATCAGGGTTGACCTTATTTTTTATTAACTCTGTGTGGCTCTGCATGCCTAATACATCCAATTTAATATCTGATTTTATTTTCTGTTTCATATGATTATAACACTTAATGTCCTGATCATGTAATACAAACAAAAGTGTGCAAATCAGGAGCAATCTTGAATTTCTTCGCTTAACACCCTTATTTTTTATAATACAAAATTTGTGTTTATTTTTATGATGATGGTTACTGTGTGCATGACATATGTATAGGAAGGAAGACATTGTCAGGGCACACTCCTAGCAGCTAAAGGACAATTTTGAGAAGCCCATTCTCTACTTCTAGCCTTGTTTTTCTGTTGCTATGTTTAACCAAAACCAACTTGGGAGGTAAAGTATTTGACTTACATTTCTATCTAAAAGCCAATGAAGGAACTTAAGGTGGAACCTGGAGGCCAAAACTAGGGCAGAGACTACAGAGAAATAGTGTTTACTGGCTTGCTTCCTCCGACTTTCCTCTGACTTTCTCATCTGCCTTTCTACATTCCTCATGCCTACATGTTCAGGGTTGGCATATCACAGTGGGCTGACCTCCTTTATGTCAACTAGAGATCCTTAACCACACCTAGAGGTCAATCTCATAGACACAGTTCCTCAAGTGAGGCTCTCTCTTTCCAGGTGACTCTAACTTTGTCACCTTGACCAAAACTGTGACACAAGGATTCTTAGGTCAAATTCTTACAAGCTGCCAGATTTGGAGGACATACATCTTTATGTAATGAGTCATGTCTTAGGCCACTGTTTGCTATGCCTTTAGAAATGAAGTGTGTAAGTACATTGCCTTGCATACAGCCTTCCGAAAAATAAACCCACAGGCATGGTAGCATATAAAAATCAATTCCCAGATTCCAAACCAATAAATCGCTTTCTACCCTCCCTTTCAAGGTCTAGAATGACTTAAACACTCCTTTTGTTAAGTCTCTGCTTCATGAAAGAATGAGGCATAGAAATTGCACTGACTGGAACGTCTGGTTGTTGATTATTTTCTGAAGGATATTACAGTTGGTTTGTTTCTCTGTAGTGTTTGTATTTATTAATTATTGATTGGAAGGTCAGTAGTATTGAGAGAGAGAAAAAAAAACTAGTGTAAAAGACATTAATCCTTGCTGCAAGACCCAGGCTTCCTCTAACTCTGACCAGCAGAAGCAAATCTTTTCATCCTTTTGTATGTTAGATCTTCAACTTTCAGATGTGTTGATATTGATAGCCTTCCTTACTCAGAAAGCTGTAGAGAAACTCCAGTAGGATAATGATGACAAAAGTCCTTATAGCATATTTCAAGTGTTCCCCCGATAAAATGCCACACTATTGTTCTCGCTCTCTCTCTCTCTCATCATTACCTGTAAAATCTGCTGGTTTGATCTTCTGAAGTCAGATTTTGTGGTTAAGATTCCAAAACTACTCATACTTTGGTTCAATGAGAAACTGTGGCATAAAAATAAAAAACAAGAACACTAAAAAAAGCATAAAAACCAATAAATCATATTGGAAATGCAGAGGGAGGAGGCTGAGAGTATCAGAAATTGCTGCTTCTCACTTTTGGGGTCCTGGTATCAGGCTTTGTTGTTAAGACTTTAGAGCAATGATAAATACAGCCAATTTGTTATCAAGGTCATTCAGAAGGCAGAGTTCTGGCTTTTCCTTACACATTGGCATTTGTTGCTGTTAAAAAATGAAGACTAAATGTGGAGAGAAAAGGGAAAGGTGTTATATTAAGAGAAACTTATGAGAAGATACAGTTTAGATAGCACTAATATTCCTGTCTTCTTACCTAAAAATAATAAAGGACCTGCCACCTTACCTAGTTTTGAAGTCTCTTGTGGTATGAGAAAGAATTGTCTGTACCTCTTAAAAAACATTCTTTTACCTATTTGGGGAATCAAATTTAAACTTACAATAAGGAACGCAGGATGGATGACAAAGAGAAATTAGCCTCTCCAGAGAGATTTGAAATAGTTTGAAGGCATCATCCATTTTTACCTTAAAACAATCATGGCATTCTCTAGCCTCTAACTGCTGTGCAAGGGAAATTAAAAACTGCATTAATGTTAGTCTATATTCTATTTTCAAATTATCTTCTTAAACCTACTTATATACTTCTCCCAGGATAATTGCTATTTATATTCAAGCTTCTTAGTTAGCCATTGTTGTAATAATTAATAATTTATTTTATTTTGAGTGAATAATAAATACAGCAAACTGGAATGGCATATTCCCCGAGGAGTTGCTCTTGATTACCACAAAATTCTGAAAATAGATATTAATGCTGCCCACCTTTCATAGATTTGACTCAAGAAAACTCAGAACTCATCCAACCTCTTCACAGCCATTAGGAAACAAAATAAAGATTTGAAATCAGCTAGAGTCCTCCACAATGGCCAACCAAGGTCAGAGAAGATTTGCTCTTCAGGATTTTTTGTGAGTATGGCAGACTCTGTGAAATTGTGTTCAGGGGGATAAAGGTAGAAGAGGGATGGAAGGGTATGAAGAATTCTCTAAGGAACAGTGAATGTTTACACAGGCTTTTCTGAGAGATGCTGGCCAGGCTTCCAGTAGCTAGCTACAGACTGCCGGCAGCAGGCAATCTCACACCCGTAATTCTCCCCGCATGTTAACTGAAGGAATAAAAAAATTAAAGGCCGGCTACCAGATATTTCGGTGTACCATCTTTCTTTCATCCTAAAGGCTTGTTGATTATGGAATTTCACTGACATGAGGAATAGTCAGCAGTTCTATGTATGTGAAGAATTTGTGGGACTTAGTGGGTGAGCACAGTCAAATCATCTCAGGTAGGCAGGTGGTTGCTCCACTTTTTAAAATCCCTCAGAATTTTTCTGGCCCCAAAACCAACACAACTCTGAATGAGTACTGGTTCTTTGGGGGAAAGTCTTTTAGAATTACAAAAGAAATTTCCCTTTGTTGCAATTTAAGTGCTAGATTTACAGTATCAATTATATTTGTCTGCAATTACTTCACTCACTGAGTTGCCATACAACAGTTCCGTAGATGGAATTTACGATGCTAAGAAAGAAAGAGTAACCGACTCAAAGAGCATAGCTATTGAGTAAAGGCTAGATTCCTCAAACCTGTCCCAATCATGTGCAGGATGCTGCAAGGGGCCCCTGACAGTGGTCCCAATCACAGTTCACCTCAGCTTAGTACCTTGATTATCTATCTAGGGCTCTCTATGTTCAAATACCACTAATAACCTCCTGAAGATGAATTTCCCTGGAGCAAATGATCATTCACTGGAATAAAGATGAGCCGTATCTAGTTGGATTTTGCACAGTTTTTATACAAGTCTACGTGATGCATCTACAAAGCGCTGACCACACATATCTGTATATTTGTATTAGAGGAGAGCACATGAGTTCAAACGTGCTTCCAGACTATGCATCTTCACTTTTTCTTTCCTGAATGAAAAAAAAATCATTATCCTAAAAATACTGCAAATCCTTAAAATACCTAAGTATATATCTGAGATATAATTGGAATGTATCAGAACCGCCATCATCCCGATTACCAGCTATTGTACTCAGTTATCACTACAGCAATCATTGAAGGAAGTCGCCTGCCTCCGCCCACCCTCCTGGCAGCTGGGAGTCTTGCTTCAATCGCTTACAATGACTAGTGTCTCCCAGACGTAGCTACTGCAGCAGCATTATCTGAGGGGTTCGGTTGCCATCTCAGAAGTCACTAGCAGCTGTTACATTGAAGAGTATTTGCTTACACAACAATGTCCAGAGCTGGTTTGCTCATTGTGTATGAGTTTGATGCTAAGTTGGATGCTGTGTGGTTTCTAGTTGTCTTTTTCCTGCCTCTGCCTTGCAAGTTTTGATCTATGGGAATTCCTTTCTTCTCCTGGATTATCTGTCTGTCTATCTGTCTATCTGTCTATCTATCTATCTATCTATCATCTATCTATCTATCTATCTATCTATCTATCTATCGTCCATCTATCTATCTATCATCCATCTATCTGTCTATATCTATCAATCTATCTATAGTCCATCTATCTATCATCTATCTATCTATCTATCTATCTATCTATCTATCTATCTATCTATCTATCGTCCATCTATCTATCATCTATCTATCTATCAATCAATCTATCTATCTATCTATCTATCATCTATCTATCTATCTATCTATCTATCTATCTATCTATCTATCATCTATCTATCTCTAAGGCAAGGAAATTAGAACTAGTTAAGGTATAACTTGGGTGGCAGGTTATCTGTGGTTCTGACCTTTATACAGTGAGGAATTTGGCCAAGAGACACTATCAGTTTATGTTCAAGCCTCTGGTTCATCCCCCTTCTGGTCTGCCCCTGGACTGCTCCCCACCCCATTATTATTACTATTTTATTTTTAAATTAAATATAATTACACAATTTCTCTCTTCCGTTTCTCCAAATTCTCCAATATAAATACTTATTGTTCTCTTTTAAATTCATGGTTTCTTTTTCAAATATGTATGCACACACATATGTGTGTGAATATCTATATCTATATCTATCTATCTTTCTATCTATATACATATATAAACTTCGTATAATTTCTCAGTCTGTATAATGTTAACGGTATGTATGCCTTCACAAAAGGAATGCATGGTAGTTATGGAGGGAGGTAGGGAAATGTGATAATAATATGTGCTAAACTCAAAAAGTAAAAGAAATAATTAAAAAGAAAAACTTTCAAAATTAAAGATTTCAATTCGTAAAGACATGCTATAATCACCAGTATATGTATGTGGCCCACTCCGCTGCCTTTGTTCATAATCTTTTTTTTGAGTCTGCAATGTATCTGGCTGTATGTGCACATCCTCATACAGACCCTTGGCAGTATGTGTTAGACTCTGTAGCATAAGCAGGTCACTGAATTGACAAGAGGGAGCCGAGGAAGTCATAAGTGCCATGTAGGAAGAGTGCACAGAACAGAATTTTGGAGGGAAGCAAATATGCAGAAAAAGAACTGGAAAATGTGCAGAAGGTTCTACATTAGCATTTAATAGAAAAATATTATATCCGGAAAAATTTAAATTCCTAGGAATTAATTCAGAATTGACACACCTATTACAATTTTCAAAGATGGTCCCTAAAACACTTGCTTCTATCTTAAACCTTAAAGCACAAATTGAACTTCTCCAGATTAAGGTACATGAGCTAAATACTAGATATAATTAGTTGAGGATTAGATACTGTAAAAACAAAATTACAAAATGAAGCAGTTATAACAGAAATATTTCAAAATGAAACACAGGAAAAAAAGAACATGAGAGAAGTTAAGAAAGCAACCTTAAACTCTTGAGCAAATGTAGGCAGTCAAATACAACTGATGGGACACAGCTCAATTTGGAAGCCTCCCCAAAGGCAGAAGACATAAGCAGGAGTAAGAAAAATAGGAGAAAATAACCAAATAATTCATGAATTAAGAGAAACATTAAGATTCAATCTCATCAAATTAAAATCAAGGGAAAGAAAATAGAAACTACATTAAATTTCATCATTTTAAAATTGGTGATAAAATTATCTTTTAAGAAATAATGATGGGCTGGAGAGACAGCTCAGTTAAAAGGAATTGCGGCTCTTATGTAGTAGGTAGCTGTATTTCCCAGCACTGGTGGGATGGTTTACAAGTACCTAAACCTCTAGATATAGAGGATTTGACACCCTGGCTTCTGTGATCACCTGTACATATGTGCTACATTGACCTACCATAGGCAATCACACACACACACACACACACACACACACACACACACACACACACACGAAAAGAAAAGAGATAAAAATGCATGGTTAAACAAGTATTATCTGTGAATATAAGGACAAATAGAGTGCACTGAGGGGTTTTGATGGTTTTGTAGGTTTCTCTCCAAGATCCAACCTTCAATTGCTCTGGATAGTTGGTTAAGATTCTAGTACCAAAAATGATGGTATGACTGCCACTGCTAATCCTTCTGGGCTATTGTTCCATGCTGGACCTTGTTGTGATCCACTAGTATTTTAGATGAGCTGTGTGTGTGTGTGTGTGTGTGTGTGTGTGTGTGTGTGTGTATGTGTGTGTGTATGTGTGTGTGCATACATATGTATATATCAACAATTAATGAAAACTATGCTATGAATGTGAAAGAGAAGAAGGAAGTGTATATATGGGGTTTAGAAAGAAGAAAGAGAAATGGGGTGATATAATTCTATTATAATTTCAAAAATAAAATAAATACTTTAAAACAAAGAAAAGACACATCTTGATGAATTTCTAAAAATGGTTAAATTGTGCCATCTTGATAGTAAATATAATTTTTAAGAAAAGTAAGGAATGCTGATTAATTTCCTTTCTCTTATTTATTGCATCCATTAAAATAAATCATACTTTGTTCAAAATAAAACTCCTCTGTTTTAAAATATAACAAGAAAAAGAAAAGGCAATCTACACACAGGAAGAAACTACGCAAAATTTGTTATACAGCGAGAGCTATTTTGCACAGTACATAAGGCTTTCAAAATGCAATTAATGAAGAAGGTAAAAATTCAACCATACTTCCTCAAAAATACAGGTAGCTGGGGACAAGAGAACTAGTCAGGGGCACAGTCTAGGCATGCTCAAGGCCCGCGTTTGATCCCTCACATCACAGAGAAAAATGTGACTGGCAAACAAGTACATGAAAAGATACTCAATATAATTAGCACTTAGAATAATGAAATTTAAAGCTACCTAATCATCAGAAGGAATATAATTAAAACAGCTAAGGTCAAAATGTAAAGATAAATGGATCACATTTCCAAAACCTATATAGCCTATTAAATATCAATCATGTCTCAATACAAATGCTTGAACAACATGTGTGGTCACTTACATGTCTTTTTTCACAAAGGTGGCGCACAGCATGTCTGCGCGTAGGAGCCCATTGAATGCTAACCTAATTCATATGTCAATTTTGAATTTTGATGGAGTGAGCACATGCTGGGCTCTTCTGTTTCATTTAGTGTTTTGTGCCATGTGTCTCTGCTCATAAGTTAGAACACTCACCTGCAGAGGATGCATGTTGCTTCCTCTCTGATCCAAAGCTCTTTACAATTCTCCCCACATTCTATTTCCAAGCTGTACAGAGAGAGCCAAGTCAAAGTCACACAACTGCTTTAAATGCATGCGAAGGAAGGAAGAAAGGAAGGAAAGGATGGCAGGATGGGCAGGTTTCTGGAACATTATAGACTTCAATTAACACTCAGTTGTTAATCATATATAGAACTATTTGGTCATTGTAAGCGTCAGGCTCGCTGGTGACTTTTTATGTATTTTGTAGTAGCAGTGTACAGTGGCCTAGAATTTTCATTTTTGTTTTGATATTTAGGTGCAGTTGCCAATACAGCTGCTCTCTTTCTACTGAGATCAAAGTATCAGTGTTTGCATTCACAAAAAAATGTGGACAAAGAAAAAATTCCTTCTGGTGTTCTATTTATGACAAAGTAATGATCTTAAAAATAAACCTAAGAGCATAAGAAAAGAGCATATTGCTATGTAATTATGCGAAACTTAAATATTAAAGGAGAGTAGCCACCCAAGACATGTGGGCTTCGAATACCTACTCGAACCTTCTAAAAGTGTGATAAGTAGCTTATGAAACTGATTGCATACATTCTAGAACTATTATTAATTATGGATGGACAAAAATGGGTCTAGCCTGAAACAGGATTTAGGGGTAATGATGAGTAGTGACACTTTTGCTAACACTGTGACACTAGAACCTATTCTCCTCTGTTCTCTCAAATCACTCTTTTAAATAAATGAATCACACCCATCCTTCAAATCTAACATCTAGCCATGAGTACATATTTTCTCCATCTTTTTCATGTCTGGCCACCTGGGAGAGTCCAAGCATGACAATTTGGCTTCTTAGAATTATACTAAATACAACACCTACAGTGGATGAGACCAGGTTTTATAGGTTCTTACCATATTATCAACTCTTAGTGAGAAATTATCTCAGCAGAGCCTACTATCCCCCTTTATTGAGTTAAATTTGATTAGATAACCATCCCTGGAGCAAACAGCACAGACACGACAACAGTTAGGCTTTTATATCCTCACGCTAGCTCTGGAAGTGTAATAAATGCGCAAATGCTACGCACCTTTAGTGACTAGGGGAAAATTTGAGTAAATTACTAAAAGGAAATTAGGGAATTTAAGCCAAAGAAGTAATTGAGAGGTTGTTTATTTTTATGGTTTTTATTTTTCTTTAAAAAGTGAAGAACATTTAAATAAAATTCAAAGGTAGGAAAAGTGAAAGAAATGAAAAGCTAAGCCAATTTGAAGATATTATTATTAAACTCTGTACTTCTCCTTTAATGTTCAGCCCAGGAGTTGGCAGTAATAAGGACTCTGATCTCATGTATTTATTTGACCAGAGAAAGAGTCCAATGAGAGAAATGGGAGTATGATGAGTCAAAGTCTGCTTTGTTAAATTTAACAATTTAAATAAAATCTAATAACAAAAATGTAAATTGATAACTCTGGAAAACTACAGATTGTGGGGTTCGTAGCCACTGAAAGCGATGAGAGTGGTTTCCTACCAGAATCCCGGGTCAGTAGGCTATCTTAAAGTTCAATGAGACGGCATTTTAAAGTTTTGTTAGTGTTGCCATGGAAGGACATTTTTAAAACTTAGATGTATGTAATATGATTCCTGAGTTAGATGATGTATCATGGTATAACGAATACCAGAAATAAAGCTAGACCGTCTTTGAACAGGTATTGGCCCTGTTATCTTTAGCAAAAACTAATTCTATGAGCTTCAGTCGCTTCTTCTTTAGACAACCGATATTTTCTTAGGAAACCGATTGGACAGAGAAAGACTAAATCTCGGTTGTTAACATTGCCACAGACATCACAAGAGGAAATTACAATGGGGTACAACTAAGCTTAGCGTTTTGCAGGATTGTCAAATTGAGGGCGTTGTTAGTACTGTGGAGGTTAGCCATTACTGATATCTCTACAGACATAAATAATTATGTAAATAATTATATATAATAATGTATGCATGAGAGTAAATCTTGTTAAATTGGGCTCACACAGGTTCTGAGTATGTTTCTAGTTTCCTTCATTCTATGGTACCAGCAAACACATAGGAAAGAACTTTTCCAGGTAGCTTAAAACATTGTCTCTCTAAGAATTCTCCAGAAAATGGAAAGTCTGGGAAAAGCAATTATTACACATCTGTCCTTATGCTGTACTTTCCCCACCAGATCAGCCCTAAGGTAGGGAACTTCACACAGTGGGAGGAGCTTAACAGAGCTATGGAGCTGACTTTCCAAATAGTTAAGTGAAAGCTATTGGGCAGGAACCAAAGTGGCAGTTTCAAGTTCCACATATTTTCCATGAACTGGCATGGTTAGTGCTCAGGCATTGTTTATATAAACAGGCTGTGCAAAGGCCCTGTGTGATACTGGCTAGGAAATAGAAGGGAAACCTGTGCTTCATGGTACAGAGGTGAGCAGGGAGTGGGGAGGGAGGGAGAGAGAACTGGGGTGGTTGGAAAATGATGTATGAACTGTACTAGTCCAGTTTTCTGCATGCCATTAGTTTGACCAGAGATCACAGAACCTGGCAATACACCAAAGCAAGCATCTTCTCTTATTAGCTGCTGCAAGCCTGTTCTTTGACGGAGATGCAGTAAGAGAGTGTATTGATTTCATCTCAGATTCTCCTCTGGGTCATTCAACCCATATTCAGTAAGCAGAGTTCTTTCACTCTAAGTGGCAGTGAGTAGAGACCCTGTCAGTCTCTCCCTTGAGGAGATCTTGGTGACACTGCTTGCTTGTCTGGGTTTGTTTTACATAATCACATACCACAACTCTTCTGGGAACAATGCTAGAAGCTGCCCTGGCTTCCCTCCTTCCTCACACCAGGGAGGGAAACAGGAGCAATTGTGAAATGATCCTTGCCCCAAGCTTAGTTCTCAGCAGGTACATAATCAACATCTCCTGATGCCAAACCGCAATGGCTCCTCTGGATCTTCTCCCAGTTATAGGCTGTCTGCTCAAACAGCAGTTTCTGCATTTCAAATTCTCCAGGACCTAAGCTGAGATGTGGAGGACTCTAGTTGTCTTATTTACACATTGAAAGAACTAAAGTCTCTGTGGTAGAATCTGTTTCTGTGGCCATGGATGCTTTATTACTTGTATTGCACTGGTCATCACATTGCCCCTATCAGAATATGAACTCTCTCATTTTTAATTGGTATATATTTTTAATTTATCTTATAATGATGTTAGTTTAAATAAATGATTTCCAAATTGGGGCGTACCTCGCTAATCATAACCACAGTGGAATAAAAAATTTTGTGTCAGTAGAACCTCCTTCCCCCATGCGCACACTTACACGCACACACACACACGCACACTCACACACATGCACACACACAGACACACGCACTCACGCATGCACAGACACACACACATGCACACACACAGGCACACACATACATATGCACATACACACACCCACACATTCACTCACACGCACACACACATTCACACATACATCCGTAGACAGAATCTTAGGCCTTGAACTTGCTAATTAGATACTCTTCTTTAGCCCCGCCTCAATTTCCTTTCCTTTTGTAAAAGATGAATCTTGTCAACTTGGTGAGATTGTCAGTGATGTCGATTAAAAAAAATGTCCACAGAAGCTGATGGATGGCAAACATGAGAACAAAGGGATTTTTACTTTGGTCAAGATCCCAGTATTGGACAACATTGCCCGCATCTTTCATAGTAGAAGAAAATATGACAATGTAAAATACCATTGAGAGCAGCTATTTTTCTTCATCTGGTGTTTCATAGCAAAGCCTACAGATTTTCACAAATATCACATGGTTTGCCTCTTACAACTGTATTCTATGTGTTAAAAAATATATGTTCCACATGTTAAAGGTATATGTTCTATATGTTAAAAAGTAGGTTGGTAAAAGGAGCTACAGAAGCAGCATGCACAAATGCTAGAAAAAGAGGAAGATTTTCCCTTTTCTGGGTGAAAGACTGACAAAAGGAAGGCAGGAGCCTCAATTTGTCCATTATTGAAGAACCAAGTTTTAAGTAAACTGCAAATGCATTAAGGTGGTCGTAAAGTCTTCCTGGAGGGACAGCTCCCAATCCTCAAATGGTTGTCTCTGTGCTGAGACAGGACTGCAGCAAAAGCTAATGTGGTTCTTTCAAATTTAAAAGCCATTCTTGACCCTTTTTCTTACAAATCATTTAAGTACTTATTCCACATCAAGAATTCATTGACTTTGGAGATAATTCAGGAAATAAAGTCAAAGAAAGAAAGGCAAGATAAGGTCTATTAAAATTTTAATGTGTGAACCTTGGTTCAATTTTATAAATCAGATATTATTTACGTGACAATATTCAGAAAAGCAACTCACTTTGGATAAAATGAAAAGCCTAGTTGTAGATGTAAAGTCTGTGGTTTGATCAGTGACTGTTAGCAGATCTTTAGGGCTCTACTTTCTAACCTGTTAAAATGAAGGGCATATTCCTTTCTACATTTCTCCTGAGCTCTGACATTGTAATTGCCTGAAATCTTAATTCTAACAGCATCAAAGAAAACATAGCAGATTTTCTATATAATGAGGAGGCCAGATACAATTTCGTGTAAATGAACAGAACATTATGCCCTTGTTCTTGACAGTAAGGTAAAACATAATGTCATTTATACAAAAACAAACCAATCGACAGGTACCAACTCCAAAGGAATGGAGAGATGGCCTCTGGTGATCCTCTACACGAATCTTGCAAGGGTGGAAACTGGGTGTGGGCGAGATGCCTACACTTCATGACTCACACGACTCTTCTCTTGAGAGGTTGCACTTAGAGCATATTCTGTTAAAAACTTCTCCAAATCTTCTCCGAAAGAAAATGCATGCTAATAGCCCCTTTCCAGATACGCTCTTTAGAAAACGACAGACACATAACGCCCATGAAACAAACACTTTGACAGTATAGTTTAATCTTTGATGTGCGAATTGAAAACATAAACAACTTTCACTCTTGAAAATCAAATGTAATGTGAAAATGTTAGAGGCTACACATTTCTCTCTCAATCTCCGCACTATTTTACTTCAAAAAATTGCTTAAAGTCAAATGCAGTAAAGGCATTTTGGTGTGCCAAAGAAAACGATGATGTTGTCTAATTGGAGCAGAGGAGTGAAAGATGCCATCTTGCTTATCCCTTCAGCCTGCACAGTTGGCCTGTATCATGAAGCCTTCCCTAAACCTTACAAGGAGCTTCTAGGATGTAGTACTTGCCTCATAAGTTTACATCAACAGCGGGATCTTATCTGGGACTAAAGCATATATTAGAACATGAGAGAGGAGGTCCCAATCAAGTCTTTAACAGGCTTCGGCTTGTTTCACAAAGAAATTTGACTACAATTTTTTGACTTTGTGACATGTCCCCTGTCAAAATATGTAAAAATGCAAAGAGATTCATCCTAAGTATAAATCCAAGCAGGATCTAGTCCACAACCGGGTTTTAGAAATCAGAAGACCTTTAGGAGTGAATGAAAATATTAGGAAAGGGAGACCTTTGATAGAAACAATCAGTTTCATCCATTAACACTGCTTCACCTCAGTGCCATTCTAACACTCTATGGTAATCCGTATCTGTTATCTTTACCACAGCTCTAGGTGGTAAGGATGACTAGTATTTCTTTTTCCAGTTGTGAGAACTCTTCAATATTAAACTAAAAAAAAATCAAAAAGTTGTTATATCATTTGAGATGTAAACGAATGGAATGCTTAATTTTAAAAAAAGCTGGTTTCTAATTCTTCTCTGCCAAGTGGTTTATTTATTTCTACATTTAAAAATAAATATTTTTAGAACTTTCATTAGTAATTTGACATGTTTTCCAAATGTGCCGATTTAAATATCAAAATGACACAAAGCTACTGAGAATATAATCAATATTTATGTAGTATTTTCACTAAATCTATCATCTGACTGAATTTGTCATATTTTAGAGAGAAAAGATAAAGAACAGTAGAGGGGAGAAGATATTTACCCAGCTTCACTTAGTAAGCTGGAATTAAATTTTAGTACTCCTGATAGTCATGTATTTTCTTCACAAAATGATTTCCTGAAAGAGAGAAATATAAATATATTTCCTTCTTAAATATAACCTGCTCAGCCTATACAATGTCAGTTGTAGGCATATTTTTCGAGCAAACCACTTTGTATTAGGTAACAACTTGGTGTTCTCTTCCCTGGGGAAGACAATTTCTTTAGCGCCTCTCTTTAAAATATCCCAAACACAGGTCAAAAACTTCTCGAGCGAAAGAATTTCACTGAGTTGGGGAGAATTTAAAATTGAGTGCTGAGGACCAAAGGCCAATAGGGCCAAATTTTTAAGCCTACGATTTTGCAGAACATCCTGAAAAATAATTTGACATCTTGGGCTTCGGTTTATTACTTGACCTTTTGCAATCAGTGCCTTTGGTTGCCTGGATTTGAACACTCATGGTTTTATTTCCCAGCTTCTTTGCAAGTGATTTTAGAAGGCTTGGTATTTTACTAACATCAGGTCCTTCAACTTCGGGAGAACCTTTTCTTTAAGAAAACATCAGGGCCTGAGTTACACCCTTCAGTCTAGCTTCAGATGTGAAGTCATAGGAAACTTATTGAAAGAGAGATTGGGGGAAAGTGAAAATAAAGCATTTTTTATTAACACGCTTATTTCTCCAAAAAATTAGTTTCCGGGCTCATGGATATAATCAGTAAGAACATTTCTCTCCTGTGACTGAGTTCAAGTATCTTCTTACTGATGATTCCATTACTTCAGAGAATTAGCCAAATTAAAGGTTGGCTGCTTAATATTTCTCCTCCAAGACTCCTCTTTGATCTTCACTAACTGAGAAAAGGAGGGAGACTTGCAAGATAAATGTGCTTGCTTAGAATAACTGTCTGGTACCCAAGGTAGAAATGGATTCAGACCATTAGTGAAAGCCTTTCATGACAGTCGCTAGCTTCACACAAATGGCCTTTCTAATGGAGAACACACACCAGATCATCGGGATCAATGTAGGATGGGAAGATCTCGATAGCTCTTAACTGATCAGATAAAAGATGGAGAGCATAGGAGAAATCAAGGCCCAGTCTAATTACTTGAAATGATCTCCTGGCATCACAAAATATTCCTGGACTGATTTTGGACACAAACTCGGTTTTCAATGCTGACTTTCTTGTTTGTACAAAGTGACAGCAATAGAGAACTTTCTTGAAGGAGCTTTTATCCTAATTGAGGAGGCATCAAGAGGCTGTGGGTGCCTGCAGATGTTTTCCAGGGCAGGCCTGTGGAAGTGTTGCTTCCCCTTCACTGTTTCCAATAAGTAGGATCCGTGATTCCCGTGCCAGCGTGACTCCATGTAATATGCTATGCCTTCATTGTGTTTCCGGTTTAATAACTGACAAATTAATCATCATGTCTAGTTCAGCAGTGCATGGAGTCCTTCCTCTCTAAGTGCTTGTTTACCTGTGAGGTGGATAAGGAGTTAATAACTGCATGTTTTCTCAGTTTGTCACCAATACCTCTGCAGACCTTCCTTTCTTTATTGACGTCTAGTTTTACTTACAAAGTGAGCTCAGTAGTTATTAAAATAATTCTTTTGCACTGTTAAGAGTTAATAGATAGCAGTCTAAGAATTTGCAATTCCAAATTTCTCTCTAATAGAACTTCTGTTAGAGGTAAATTAGGATTCATTTCTGTCGCACACTATGTAAAACAGTGAGCAGCTGTATATTAAAGATTATGTATGATCTGTGATGAGTCTGCCATTGAAAATCTGAGCTGAACAGACAAGCGTAATTTTATTGGCTCAAATGCTTCAGTTATATTAAGGTAAGAATATATTTAACGCTCTTCATGAATGCACTCAGAATGCTAAAAGCAAGAATAATAGGGTATCTTGCTATTCTATTATTCCCAAGAATTACATGCAGTGTTTTAAGAATATTAAAAATTTTGCCACTCATCAAGAAACTTACCTATTAATGTCATAAAAGTTATTTCCCCAAACAGTTATTCTCAGGAAGCTCCTCCATATTTGCGCATTGGTTTGAAAGTTTACAAAATACTTTTATTCCATAAGCAAATGAGATGAACACAATACTTTAGCCACAGTCTGTGTCACCATTATTTTGTTCTGGGAATTTATATGATTTAGTTAAGTCTAGGTACCTTGTTATCCTTCTTATCTCTTGCTCCCATTGTTGCTTGTGCTTAGCTTCTGGGACTAGATTTGCTATGGGGAACCACTCTGTACTTGTGTAAAACATGCTTTAATATCTAGTCAGATGTTTGCAGGAGTTAGGCTTAATTGACTGGGAAATCACTTCCTCTTCTGATGGATAACAGTGACAAACATATTCCTTTGAAGTTCAGTTTCAGACATAAGAGTCGGAGTTATTTTATTTAAATAGATCACTGGATGAAGTCCTTGGCTGCAGTTCTGGAATTGGTTGGCAGCCTCAGAGTAATGAATTGTGCTAAAAGGTCTACATTGGGCTAAGCACATGTGGTGGGATTTTAGAAAATGAGAAAGAATCTATTGCATTAATAAGAGAAGCTTCTGTTAAAGAAACGCAGAAAATTGGTGTTGGCAAGACTGTCATCGTGTAACCCTACAGAGAAACCACTGCACGCTGAAGAGTTTGTGAACATTGAATTCCTTTCACCCAAAACTTTTTTGGGGAAAACTCTGAAATCATTTACTCAGACTGCTCTTCTACGGTAGAATGTGCACCACAGAGGGATCAATAGTAAATTAAGACAACTTTTGTCCTCAGTCAGGAGCTTCAGTGACACAAATCAGCTTCATAAGAGAACTGCATTCAACTGTTTCTCAGCTTTTGATTCTTTCCCTTCTCTATGTCTCTCCATTTTATTAACCACTAATGGAAAATAGAGACTTTTTTTTAGTTCTTTAGCAAGCATTAGAGTTTAGGAAACAAGAGTCTTGTGTTTGCCAGTGCTAAGCTCTACCTTGGATCAATATGTCTTCTTCATGCATGGGCCTCACCAGGTTTAATCTTCCAGTGTGGAGGAGACACCTCTCGAGTTCCTTTCAAATGTCAATTTTCTACTGCACATCTAACAACATTTCTCTTATGAATCAGAATGGTGTTTAATGGTGTTATATAAGTTACCTTACGGGGTTGGGGATTTAGCTCAGCGGTAGTGCGCTTGCCTAGCGAGCGCAAGGCTCTGGGTTCGGTCCCCAGCTCCGGAAAAAAAAAAAAAGAGATCCACTTGCCTCTGCCTGCTAGAGGATGGGAATAAAGGCATGTGGGCACAAAATAAGTTACCTTACTTCATAATAGCTAGCATTAATGAACCTTTCCTTATTTCTTGAAAGTGTGTCAAATGTCATACATGTATGAGCTCTTTTCATGCTCTCAAGAAACCAATTATTATTCCTATTTTGAGGATAAGGAATGTGAGGTTCAGGGAATTAAAGTATTTGCCTGAAATCATATGCCAGTTAATGAAATGACTAAACTTTACACCCTAGCTGACATGATGGGGCCCAGGTACCACCTTGTACCACTGATGCCACTGCCAGCTTTTCCATTTCCTTGGGTACAGGGGTCAATCTCATGATTGCTTAATGGTTTACTGGTAACAGCTCAGGATTGTCTCTTTTTCTGGTCAAAACAACTGTCACATCTGGAGAGTAGGGCTACCCAATCTTATTTTTACCAGGGATAGTCTTGTCTCCAGGTGAGAACAAGGCTGTAGCAAATTTTGTTCCTGAATCTCCAGGGTCTCCCTGTGAGCTAAAGCAAACATATACTTGCCTTTCCTCCCCGGTCTCTCTTGATTTCTGTATTCCTCTACTCTGAGAGTCAAAAACCAACAGATTACTCACAAGAGTCATGGAGTCAGCTCTTCTGGAAAAGCTGAATTTAACCAGGCCTGATTTCACAATTGTTCCCCACTCTTGTCCTCAGTAGAGAATCAGATGGCGTCTCCAAAAGGCAGTCTGAACCCTGAAAATACATCGATTACACTTTTAATTTTCAATTTTATCATCTGCAGTTGCTTTTTGTCCCTTTGCTTCAACATTAGAAGGAAAATAGCAGACAGATAAAATCAATCAATATGTGTGTGCACACATGGACACACACACACACACACACACACACACACATACCAAAACCCACTAACCAAACAAGCTAAAACACAGCTATCAGACTTTGCATGGATAATTGTTAGTTTCAGTAACTAAGTCTGATTTTTACCTAATTCAGTGAATAGATCCAGCTGACAAGCTAAGTTACTATTGCAGTGTTTGCTTAGAGTGACTGGTCAAGTTGATATTTCCATCAACTTCTTGGCAAGCAGATAACATTATTTAAACTTACTATGCCCTTATATCTACACTGTAGGTGATGAAATCTTGCAATTTACACAAAAGGTGCTCCTACAGTGCATTGCTTTGTAAATTAAAATTTAGTATTTTAAAAGCTACATGTATTCCAAAATTTCCTAAACTAAAGCATTCATCATTAACAAATAATTGGTGATTTCCTTCTGTATAGTACACATTGATTTTGCAGAAGAATAAACTACAGGACAAAATACATAAAAACTATATATACCTCTGAGTTCATAAAAAAATTTAATTGTGATCCATAGGGTAACATAAAACTTATATTACTCAGATTCCCCTTATTACAATACTATTGATATATTATTACAAGAGAGTTCTGAGTGCATTTGAAAAATTAAGGACTTTTGTAGGTGACAGGAATTTATTGTTATTTGATAAATAAAAGATTTATTTTTACAAGGATGGATATACTAGAAATGTATCAAGGTAGTCTTAAGGCCAATCTTTAAGATGACAAGTCCCCAAATCAGGTGAGATATATAAGGTACCAAAAAAACTCCTTCTAGAAAATAAACAATATTCAAATAGGGCTGAAGTCAGGTAAAAGAGACTTTGAAAGCTTTGAATACAAATTTGCAGTGTGTACTGATATCTGTAGATGACTATTGATCAATTCCAAGGTACTTGTGTGATGTGATCAGAGTACAAAGAACCCTTCTAGAAGATAAGGATAACGTATACCAAACAGGAACAAAGGCTAGAAAAGCATACCCTGGGAAAGTGTAAAGTAGATCTAGGTAACTGGTCAGGAAGTAGAAAGAGTCAAGCTTGATCTAGGTGAATAGAAACCAGAACTTGTTACAGTTAAGAAACTGTTGGACAAGCTTCACAATGCAAAGCACTGCCTAGTTGTCAGCCAGTTGTATCACTGAGCTTTTAAAGTGTGCTTTAGATTGCTCAACTACTGCTTCTTTTTATTTAGTTCAGTTTCAATGCACTATCTTGCGTACAATTTGTCCTTTTGGGGGCAGCTTTTTATCTGTAGATGGAAGCAAGACAAATTTTGCCCAGTGGGTGGCTTGCCACATTGGAGCAACTCCATACGGAGTGAATGCTGCTCAGTATGAAGTGGAATAGGGGTACTGTCAGGAGCAGACCTGTCTTGTAGTCAAAAGAACTTTTAATAACTAAATAACAATGAATGTCATGTTTTGTGAATCTCTGATTTTTTAAGACAATCTGTCTCTTTCTATACCATAGCTGATTTGTCAAACATTAATTATTCTTAGCTATTTATTATTTGATTAATCTTGAAAACACTTGCTGTAATTAACTAAATTATAATCTAATATGACTATGAGTTTCACTATCTGAGTATTAACTTGCATTACTTAATCATCCTAAATAGTTTGTACTAGCATCTATCAGAAGGATTGGGTCCAAGTCTTGTATTCTTAAATGAGTTGTTTAGGCACAATGTTCTATCTAAGAGGAATAATATTAATTTAAATTGTGCATAATTATATAAAGAGTCATACTGATGAACACCTTAAACCTGTATCAATACATAAATTGTGTCAGTGTAAGAAATTATAACTTCAATTTTGCATCAAATATAAAGATATCTACCAATGTAAGATTATGGCTATATAATGTTTTGTTTAAGAGTGAACTTAATATCCTATTCCTATCTGTGTATTTGTTTAATTTCTATAATAATACTATATTCCCCTTTCCTTTTCCACCCCCTTCGATTACCTAAGAAAGAATGATAAAGAAGAGGAAAGGAAAGGTTTCTACCTGAGTCTAAGCCCTCTAGTTTAACTCCCTGTCTATTGCTATACTATTTGTAAATTATCCCTTAAAATGACAATACATCTATAATTAATAAAATAACCATAACCATGCATCCCAATGTAAGGAACTGGGATGATGATTTTCTCTCTCTCTCTCTCTCTCTCTCTCTCTCTCTCTCTCTCTCTCTCTCTCTCTCTGTCTCTCTGTCTCTCTCTTTCTTTCTTTCTTTCTTTCTTTCTTTCTTTCTTTCTTTCTTTCTTTCTTTCTTTCTTCCTTTCTGTTTCTGGTTGAATTGGAGTGAAGAATTCCTTTCTGGGCGCCCAAAGGGAAATAGAAAAATTGGTTTTGTCAAAAGAAGGCTAGTTGGTATCATTTATCATCCATTCTCTATGTGCTAAGAAAGTTCACAGTTTAGCTGAAGTCCTGAAGGTAACAGTCTGAAAGGCTGGATGGGCAAGCTAGCTTTTCTGGAAATGTCCTGGAAGCGAGTCTTTAGAGGAAAAAGCTTTGATACTGAGGTAGGATCAAACAGGGAGTTGGAATGGAAAGTCCCAGAATCTTAGCATCCCAGAGTGTGAATTTTGTCAAGGCTGTCTTTTCTCTCCTTCCAATCTACAATATACAATCCTTATGAGCAATGTGTAACTTTGCAAAGACATGTGTATGGCAAATGTAAGGTGTACAGATCAATTAAGGAAGATCAAAAGAGAAAGGCAACTGTTTTTCTCTAGAGGTTAGATTGATCACATAATCAAATTATAATGTAAATTTCATTCATGCTATCTTAAAGGATGGTATGTAATAATAGGTCATGAGAATTTTGTTTCCAATAAGAGTTATTGGCTGTGTATAGACATTTAAGTCTCAGCTGGTCCCAGCGTTGTCTCTGTGTACAGGGAAGTACATATTACCGTTAACATCAGAATACAAACAACATCAAGATGACCCACAACAGCACAAATCTAGATGCTGTGGAGTCTCTCTCTCTCTCTCTCTCTCTCTCTCTCTCTCTCTCTCTCTGTGTGTGTGTGTGTGTGTGTGCATGCCTGTCTCTGTCTCTTCGTCTGTCTCTGTCTCTGTCTCTGTCTCTCTCTCTGCCTGTCTCTGTCTCTTTGTCTCTGTCTCTGTCTCTCTATCTGTCTCTCTCTCTGCCTGTCTCTGTCTCTTTGTCTGTCTCCGTCTCTGTCTATCTGTCTCTCTCTGTCTCTCTGTCTCTCTGTCTCTCTATCTCTGTCTGTCTCTGTGTGTGTGTGTGTGTGTGCGTGCGTGCGTGTGTGTGTGTGTGTGTGTGTGTGTGTGTGTGTGTCTGTGGTGATGGCTGTTCATGCATGGTCAGAAGGTTGACTTGAGTAAAGGAGTGAGAGATTATTTTTCTAGGAAGGAGATGATGCAAAGGAGAGTAAAGGTAGAGAAATCAAAGATGCATCTAATAGAAATATTTAACTTCATTTAGCTGGGGTTTGGAGAAACAAAAGGAATTATCAAGCAATACTTGGCTTAAAATCACGTTATAAATTTGAGAAATACAACTCTAAGAAAAGTTTCTTTCCTCAATGACTATTGGGGATGCTTATTATTGGGGATTCTTATTATATATTAAAGAGATTAGTCTTGATTTCTTATTTATTTGGGAAATAATCTAGTCAAGGTTGTCTTTTTGCCTTTCACGAAAATTATGAAATTAATTATAATTAGAAGTTCTCATTTTAAGTAGTACTCTTGTTTTTTATTTCTTTATGTCTCCTACATTTCATGATGCATCTGCAGTATCTTCTACATTAGGTTATAAAGGTAGTCTATTTATTTTGTTTCTGTGTTATGAAGGTAACCCATTTTTCTCTGTGTTGCATTTAGATTCACTTCTGAGTTTATATTTGAAGTGTGCACAGAGTTTGTGTGCTAAGATGAAGGACAGATTTAATTTTGGAAAACAATTTTATCTAATGAAAGTTAGTCAATCAACTCTCCTGCCATGGTGGGAATCCTCAATCTCAACGTGGAAGGAGATGACAAAGGCTAGAATATTTTGTATCCTCATATTTGTTGCTGGCTTCTAGACACTTTCTTGCTATCTAACCCCTTTAAAGTAGGACCGACTGTAACACCATGCTACTTTATTTTTGGTACAGCTACCTGAGTGTTCTTTGCAGAGCAGTGGTGAAAAGGGTTTGTTGGTAAGAACGGTAGATGCGAAAGTAAGGTAGAGTAAACCAATATTTGTTTTCACCATTATCCTAGTAGATAAGCTCAGTCAAACTCTGTGTAAGCAGATCACGCATCATGAGAGATGAAGAAGTGAAGGTGTATTTGAAGCTCACTTTTTGTTTTTAATTTTTTTCATTATTATGACAAAGCATTTAGGACATTTTCATAAAACACATGCCATCTTCTCAACCCAGTGCTTACATGAAGCAAGCCCTCACTACGAGTAACTTCTAGGTACCTTCTAATCACCACAGAGCTCCTGGAGAGGCAAATTCTCTCCATGAAACAATTATGATTTTCAGAGTAAACAGTTTATTGTATAAAAGACATTGTAGAACCAATTTAGGCTTATCCATGACTAGCTTACAAATAAATGAGACCCAAACTAATCTACTTTTCTTACTGCTGGCCTGGCTAGCTCCCCAGTCATGTTTCCCAAATACCTGCTGTTTCTCCTGGCCATGTACTCGCGGTCTATCTCCTCTCATGTTGTCTTCTCCTCACCTCAATGTTCTTTCCTCTCTCTCACTTCAACCAGGTAACTAAAAAACCCATCCACTTATAATCCCTCCAGTAATTGGCTGCACCCATTTTTATTTAGCCAGTAGTTTTAAATTAAGGAACAAAGTTTGTACCACAAAAGACGGTAACTGTGAGCATTCACTCATAGGACTTTGGGTATAGAGTATAGCATTATAATACACAGCAACAGACCAAACCTCGACAATTTCCCCCATTTTTTGTCCAAATAAAATCAAATAAAATGGCTCTTTTTCTTACAATGAAAACAACATACAGGGGGAACAATTATGAAACAATTAGGAAAACTATCAAGTAAGAGGTACATTATAAAAGTCCAGTTTGTTTTCATTTGGCAACTCAGGGGAAAGTATTCTGTTATGTATCCTATCCCGGTGAGTTCAGAGTTCTGTGTCTACATCAATTTCCATTTTAACTTGCATTATGAACCTAAAAATATGTTCCTAGATGAAGATTATTGCCTTAAATCCTAAACAATTTAAGCTTATAGTAAAACAACGACTATCTAGTTAGTCTTCAACCTCAAGACTTTGACTAACTATTAAGTTGCATTCCTTAATTAATCTAAAAAGTTTGTAATAGCAGGTACTAAAAGGACTGGAGTTCGTATTTTAAGTGAAGTGCATAGGCATTATAGCTATACAAGAGTTGAAGCATAAAATAATTTTGTTGCAACAAAATTAAATCTAAAATCTCGTATCAATGTATAACAAGATTTATACCAATGAAAACCTTAGCCTGTATAAACAGAAAAATTCTGTACCAGTGAAACAAAATATAGCCTCAATTTTGCATTGAAATATAAAGATGTTTATTAATGTAAGATTATGCATATAAAATGTTCTTGGGCTTAAGAGTAGATTCAATAATCTATCCCTCCTTTTTTCTAATTTCTTATAATAATTCTATATACTCTTTTTGTTCTCAATCCCCCTTTCCTTACCCAAGGCAAGAAGAAAGATAAAGGGAAAGAAAAAAGAAAATGAATCTCAGATTCTAACCTCTTTACTTTGTTTCCTCCTTGTCCAAGGCCATAGCTATTTGTAATATTCCTGTAAACTCACAGCATATCTATAAGTCTTAAAATGACCAGAAGTATCCATCCCAACTTAAAGGATCAGGATGACAGTCTTCTTATAATTGCTTCCCACTGAATCAAAGCAAAAATTAATTTTGGGGGCCCAAGAAAATTATAAGTAGTTTTAAGCAAGCTAGATGTAGCAATTGTTGTCCAGTGTCTGTATGTTGAGAAAGTGCAGGCTTAAATGAATTCCCAACTGGACCAAGAGTCTGCACCAAGCTGTTTTGATGCTGTTCTGGAAGCAAGTCTTTAGAGGAAACAACTTTGATGCAGTTGAGGTAAGATCAAGGCAGGGAGCTGGAACACCCAATAATTTGGACAGATATAGCTTTTCTTTCCTGTTGTAACAAATGTAAAATCTCCCTCCCAAACGTAACACATCTCCTTGCTTCTGTTTTTTTTTTTTTTAATTAGGGTGTTTATGGGCTGATCCAATTCAGCAGTCCTTTCTAAAATCCAGTGTATCTTAGCACTTGTTCTATTTGTCTCGTTGACTTTTGCCAAACATTAACTCCAGAGTTCCAATGGTTTCATATGACTGTTTATTACCATCGGTAAACAGCAGCTAAAACCTCATTCTTCATTGACATTGAAGCTTTGCCTCCTCAAACGAGTCATAAGAGACATCCTAACAAATAAGAAAAAGGATTAACATTTGTGTCTATTAATTCCAATTTTACGTTTCATGTCCTTAATTATAAAGTGTATCTCTCCAGTATAAACAGAGATGGGGTTTATTTACCAAGTGTTATGACTTTAAGTATTAAGTGTCGGGACTTATCAATGAAACAGATAGAATTAAGTGTCACCATCATTGACTTGCTCAGGATTTAACCTCTGGGGCTTAGGTAAACCACTGACTCAGCACTTTAAGAGGATTAGATTCTCTGGGCTCCTCAGCATAAGAGTTTTTAAGCATATAAAATGTGATGTGGCCTTGGCGATAAGACAGGCATCATGCTGTCTCTCTGAAGCTGATTTGCTTTTAAGTGGCTTGGTCTGGGGTTTGCATCCATAATCCACTGTGAGAAAAGGTGCAGGGTTTGCAAGCAGGGATGAAGGTGTTCAGTAGCCATCAGTTTATAATAGAGGCAGGTAGATAAGCAAACCGTGAGAGGCTAGATCCTTTAGGGAAATGGAAAATCAAACCAAGATTAGAATCTTGTTAATGGTGAACAAAATTAAAGTTCACTTTTTAAGAGTCAGACAGTTAATGTAAGAATGTAGGCTCTCACTTGCTCACATAATGCACAAAAATAGTTACTAAAATTGAAGTGGTTGAAATTCTTTATTTTGAAGGTACAAATGTAGATTGGTTGAAAGATGAGTCATGCTGTTTCTTGTAATTTTAAAAGCCACAATAGTTTGTTTTATAGGAATGGTACTACCTGGTGACAGTGGTTTCACATGAATTTATTTATGTTTTATTTCCAAAACTGTTGACTTTAGGAGTGTCTTAAGAATGTTATTTTCATGCATAGCTGTATGGCTAGCCTTTAATTTCTTAGAGATTTTATAACTACATTTCTTGAATTTTTTATATAAATTCTTAGACAGGTTTTGTTGTTTGTTTATTTGTTTTTATTGTTGTTGTTGTTTGTTTGGTTTGGTTTAGTTTTGTTTGTTTGCTTGCTTGCTTGTTTGTTGGTTGGAAATAGGGTTTTATTATATAACACAAGCTGTCTGGGGACTCACTGTGTAGCCCAGAAGGCTATAAGTACTGATAGGCTATCAACCTGCTTCATGATGGGATTATAGAAAAGTTCCATGGTAGATTCAAAATAATGAATTCTTTTAAAATTGCAAAGTCAACTTATTGCAAGGAACTCACAAATACAAATATGACACTCTGAGAGTAAAGTTGTCACTCAAACACATGCTTGCACCATCTCAGAGTCTACACGTCTCAGTGGACTTCTGTTCCATTAAAATCATAATTCAGAAGCAATGGATCTGTATTTCAGTTTTACAGTCTCATTATCAGCTACATGTATCCACTGGATTACCTCAAAAATGAAGTAAGGAAGTACTAGACTATTTGAAACTAGAAAAAACCCAACAGCTGTATATGCTCTTTCCTCTTTCATGTGACGTTTTCCTTGAATTCCATTCTTTCTCAACTCCTAAAATTACCCTTTGTCAGTCTAAATGTCGCACTGTATCCACACTCACTTTTAAAACCCCAATGTTTTCAAAATCTGCTTCTTGAACCTTAAAGTATTCATTATAATTTCATGAGTGTATCATCAAATATTAGGACTGCCCATCTTCTCTCGAGGACCATGCTAAGTACTGGCTGTGAGATCATGGAGAGAATGGGCGCCATCTGGGGATTGGTGCATGCACATAAAGTCATATGACAGCACTTACAACATCCACAGCACTCAAAGGAAGCATAGTCATGGATGAGCACAACTGCTGTGGAAATACCATATGATACAGTGAAATCATGAGGAAATAGCTCGTCATAGGAAAGGGACTGTAAATTTTAAGTAAAATATTATTTTATAAGTCTCAATCACCAAGATACTCTCCAGTGGTTTGTATATGTATGAGTAAAGTGGAGAAATTGTTACTGAATGTGCATTACATGACCCATAAGCAAGGCTTAGTCTATAGAGGGTACCCTCCCACTCACAGCAAAGAGAATCTTGTACATTGTTTCTACATATGGAAAATCAAAATCCAGAATCATCCAGAAGAAGAAATACTTTTAAGATTCACAAACACTTTCTTTCTTTTTCTTTTTCTTTTTTTTTCCTGGAGCTGGGGACCGAACCAAGAGCCGTGTGCTTGCTAGGCAAGCGCTCTACCACTGAGCTAAATCCCCAACCACTCACAAACACTTTCTTTTCTCTCTGATAGTACCATTTCTTCTAGAAGGGCTAGGTTTCATCTCAGGTTGGATTATATTTCATACTTTTGTTACTGCTCTTTTGTCCAAGTAGTTAGAAAAGAACTTTCGTGCTAGCCCTCATGTAATGTCTGAAATTAATTGTGTGTGCAAATGTTGAACGCATTCACAGTGCATTCCCATAGTTCTGCCTTTTCTTTCCAGGTGACTATGTGGTTATGTCCGTGTACTTTGATCTGAGCAGAAGAATGGGGTACTTTACCATCCAGACCTACATTCCCTGCACACTCATTGTGGTTCTGTCCTGGGTATCCTTCTGGATCAATAAGGATGCTGTCCCTGCAAGAACATCTTTAGGTGAGAGAGATTTCTAGGTGCTGTGGTCATCCAAGATAAGTACCTGAGAAAAGGGGTCTTTATTTTTCCTCCTAAATGGTTTGCTCTGAGTTGAAAGGCAAAGTGAAAATCCATGTTTTATTATTAAAGACTGTCAATATGATTATCTATCATCTATCATCAATTTACCACCTATCTATCTTTCTGTCTGTCTGTCTATCTATCTATCTATCTATCTATCTATCTATCTATCTATCTATCTACCTGCCTATCTATCATCAATCTATTCTACTTAAAGTTTACTACTTTATAGTTCTACCTTTTTAATTAGCATAGGTTTTATTTAGTACAATTAATAACAAATTTAAAATAAAATAAAATAAAAACCAAACAAAAACTTAATTTCAAGAGAACTTTGTGCTTTTTTTTTCCCACACTGCTGCTAGCCTCCATATCTATTCATGAGAACTTTCTCAATTATCTGCTTAGTCATGACACAAAAGAAGTTTGAGATTTGACAAGGCAGAAGTATTAGTATCTTGAGAAGAGGAGCACAGTAAATCGGGCACAGATGTTTTTTAGTGTCAACTCTTCCCCTTTTCCTACCACACCACACTTGGTTAATTCCAACACAAATAATTAGTGTGATGATATTTAGCCAAATTGACTTTTTCCAGAAGAGCCATCTAAATGTTTAATAAGGAACACTTATTGGCAAATCTAAGCAAGAGAATCATTCCCTTATTATTTGTAATTTAGTCACTATTTTAAATATGGTGATCCCTGGCTCAGATTTTCATCTCTTGCTTATTGGTGGAAGAAGACATCTACAGACCAAAGTAAAACTGACTCACATGGATATTATAACCTTCATCCACCAACTGACTCTAACACAATTCTCTACATTAGCTATGTCCAATCTAGTAACACAGGCCTTCTAACTGCCTGGGGGAGTGGGGAGTAGTACAAGAACATGAAATATAAAGTCCAGTAATTTAAGTTTCCAGCCATCTATAGAATAAGGGTGTATAATAAACTGCATTCTCTCTAATCCATGTTTTCCTTACATGTAAAACAGATATCATTCCTGATTCATAAGTTGCAGGTTTTTATTGGGCTAAAGTAACATTTTTTTTTGTAAAGCACACTGAGCAGAGAAATGCTTGAAAAATGGTAGTGACTCTTATCATTTCTGACAAAATGATCTGTACCAGGTTATTAAACTGAGGGTAGAAATGATTACCGAGAAAAAGACAACATTTGCATATCTGTCCTTTTCCAAACCCAATTTAGTTTCCCATCTGTTTCAACATGAAGTTATTTTGATTTTCTGGTATATGCAGTTCTGTGTGTTACAAATCCTGTTCAACAATTCAAATATCCTGTCTAATGCCACATACTGAAACAAACTTCGAGTATGTTAAGCAAAACACTGCAAGAGTTTTTCTTTTTAGCGTGTCGCCATCTCAGAAGAAACAGTAGATGTGTTGCTCTTCCCCGGCATGGAGCTGCCAATGTGCTACTGAGTCAAAAATTATTCAGTGAAAATTTTATGTCTATGACTAGATATAACAAATGTACTGATACATTTCAAATAAACCATCTTCCCCAAATTATTTTCTTAAAAATTATTTCAACGTATTTCCTTCTGAAGGCCCAAATCTTTTGACCAATATGTCTTTTATGACCACGTGACCATTCATTTCAACTATTTAGAAATAAGTGTTCCCTGGCAACAAACCATTTGAAGAGAATGTTAAAGCGTGTTGATGGAAGGCCCTTGATAAGACAGGAGGCAGGTTCTCCTTTGATGGTATATTAATCAGGATGCTCAATGTTTCTAGTGCAGTTCTTTTGCAATTATCACATGCAGAAGTTGTAATAATACAACTTATCATATTTTAGACTTGATATAAATGAGCAAGCTCGGTCAATGTTAAGTAGTATCCACAAAGTCACACAATAAGTTTGTAACAGGCTTGCAACTTGGAAAGTTGGTCATAGGTTTGTTCTGGGTGTGGGGACTTGCTGAATTCTATCTGTCACCAAAGAAAAGAACCCAAGCTGAATGTTCATCTGTTTAAAATTTTTCTCAGTTCTTTAGATCAGTGTTTCTCAAATGTAGCTATACATTTCTATCACTAAGAATGTTTGGGAAGTACATGTAACTTACTCCCACCCATGAGGTATTTAATTTACCCCAAGTCTAGCTTTTGTGTTTTAAGGGCCAAATCTTCCATTACTTTTAAAAATATAACTGTGTATTTGTGAAGCTCCATGATCTTTTTAGGTGTTTGTCATCAAAATTTAAATGAGATTACCTTGAAAATCTGCAGATTTTGAACTTCTCTTCACAGAACAGATAGCAAAGGCCCTAATAACAGTGAGAGATATGGACCGATTTTTGATGACATATTTCTGCCTCTTGTAACACATGAGTGTAGTTTAGTGCATAACTGGTAGCTGGTAGAAATTAATCATAATCGTGAGAGTGGGTGCATAGCAAGATGAAAACACATGTTGGTCTTTTTCACTCAAGTATTGTAAAGTAAGACAGCATCCTTGAAAAGCTCACTTCGTGCCAAAACTAATTAGGGAAGGCTGTGCATCTCATTTCTTTTGGCAAGGTAAGATAAATTTGATTTGTACAGTCGGTAACACTCGGTTTCAAAATCACATCATTACCTTATTGGTGGTTGGTGAGTCAGGTGAAACTGTGATTTCCCTTTCTCTTAATGTCATAACTTTTCTTTTTCTGTGACCCCAAGAAGAACCTTGGGAATATGACAAAACAATTCCTTAAGCTACACATGGCATAGCCATGATGAACTTTCTTAATTTCTTAAATAATATAGCTCTGTTTTGTGAGATCAGTACTTATGTTACCTGTCAGAATTTGTTTTTAAATAATAAGTGTCACAGACAGGGTCTTCTAAAATGAGCTCATCTTTAGCTTCCTCCAAAAATAGTTACATTTTTACATTTTCAATGCTCAAGTTAAGATTTGAGCCTGATTGTGGAAATGAAAAGCCCAGTTTCCACATCAGCTTTAAAGGTCGCTGCAAAAATAAAAGAGACAATTAGGTACAATCAAGGAGTTCAATTTGAATTAATGTGTACTCAACCTAATTAGTTTCTTTTAGCATAGGAAGTAGATCATTTCCAAAATAACAACACAAAATTTCTAACCATACTTGATACTTTACTAGATGTCAGTGCTTTGGGTAGTCAGTTTTCTATTAGAGTAATAAGCATATAAAATAAATCAATATGACTGAAAGAGAGGTTTATTTTGGTTCAAAATTTCAAAGGTTTCAGAACATGGTCATTTGGCCTTGTTGTTCTGAACCATGGGACATCATGGTTGAAGATTATGAAGGAGGAAGCCTGCTTATGTCTTGCAGATAGATGAGAGAGGGGATGGGACTGGTGTCTTTATATCTTTTCATCTGTACATCTCCAATGCCCTAACTTCTTTCCATGCCACTAAATGTTCCTTCATGTCCCCAAAGCATGAAGATGAAGACTCTTATCACATGAACCTTTTAAAGACAGTCCCCATTCTAAAAACAACCCTGCACAGATACATTAGTACATTGTCTATTTACCACGATACTTTGTAAAAGTAGACACTATTTCCCCATCCTCCACCCTAAACCTAACCCAGTAAAAGCCAAAAAGAATCCTAGGGAAACTCCCCTACTAATAGCTGATGGAGAAGTCTTCCAGAACCACTTTCCAAATCCAGATGATTCAATAACTTCCAACTTCCTGGGATTTCATTATACATATTTTCCTGTATTTACAAAGTACATATGAAAATTAAAAATGTGGTCTTGTACAAAGCAATCGATGTGAAGACGCTCATGTTTTCGGTGCATCTCTACCCTATAGGAGTGTAGCGTATCATTCCTCTTGCGGTTGGGATATCACGGGTGCCGCCATGTACTTTGTTCTTATTGTACTTTCTATAGGAATCACGACTGTCCTGACGATGACCACTCTCAGCACCATAGCCCGGAAGTCTCTGCCCAAGGTCTCCTATGTCACAGCAATGGATCTCTTCGTCTCTGTTTGCTTCATCTTTGTGTTTTCAGCTTTGGTGGAGTATGGTACCCTGCACTATTTTGTGAGCAACCGGAAACCAAGCAAGGATAAAGACAAAAAGAAGAAAAACCCTGTATGTATCATTTTCTACTGGGACAACTGAACTCCTGGTGAAGACAGGTCATTAGGTCTGATATGGTTAGCCCATCTACACACTGAGACTCAGTACTTTGAGCTCCATGGTGAAAAGGAAATAAGTTAGCTTTCAACGAGTCCATCAAGCTTTAGTTATGATCACTAGTTGGATCAGAGTTCCTAGATGCTCTAAGTCAAACTCTTTATGCAAATGTAGTTACCCATTGTCTGCAGTGTTTATGTGCGGGGTTAAAGAAGATTCAGATATGCATACGTGTTTGAGTTATTATTCTATACGTCAAGGACTTTCTGATCAATTTGTTATAATATTTTTACATAACTGTTTTTTGAATTAAAATTCACACAAAAGGCATTACAAACTCTAGGTTCTCATATTAGTTCAAGTCATACCAACTTATAAGTAACTTAATGTGTGTGCATACACATGTGTAGGGTGTGTGTGTACGTGTGTGATTTGTGTGTTCACACATGTGTGTCTGTTTGTTTATGCAGGTATATGCATTTTACTACTAGAATACTTATACTCACTTTATCCCTACATGAATTGTTTTGTTTTCAAAACGAATGAGTTGAGATTGTATGGGCTTTCTTATTTCTGTTTTCTCATACAAAATAAGATGAATATATTAAAAAAACAAATGTCAAATGGGTTTCTATAACATTTTATGATGAAGAGCAATAAACCAATGAAATATAAAAACATTATAAAAAGTCACATGAGGGTTCTTAACTTTGATGGTTGGCAAAGGAAGTTGACAAGCTGATTTTTTTTTTTTTTTTGGTAATTGCTTGATTTGGAGACAGGTAAGATGACTTATACCAAACCTTAAAATGAGAGGATGAAGAATATGCATAAATAAGTAGTTTACTGGGAGAGTTGAGGACAGCATGTAGATATGTACTTACCCAACTGGGCCTAATGTCTCTGTCGCAGGAGTCCCACTAACAGTACAATTGTATCTCCTTCTGAGAAGGGGACAGGGATAATGACCTTACTTTCCTGATTTACACCCTTTCCTGGTTTTCTGCTCAGAGGCATTAGCAACATCACAGTGGCTACCTATCTGACCATAAGCTATGGGATAGCTATAGAAAACTCTATTTGCATCAGACACTTATCCTGGTGTTCCTCAGAAATACTGAAGAAATTTTACAAACGACACATTCGTTTGAAAGTAAGACTTAGTGGAAGGTAAATAAACTAAAATCGTTATTCATACTGGGTAATGAAAAGAAGAAATGCTTGATTTTAATGTCCCAAATAGTGATTATACTGTATGTGGTCCTTCCTTTTCCGGTATGTTCTTCGGTCTCTACCTTTTCACCTTTTCATATTCCTGTTTGATTTTTCTTGCTTTAAATTTTGTTTCTTAACCTCGTCTTTCTCCTTCATTTCCTAAGTCATTCTCCCTCAAATAAAATGGCTGTGCTGGTATTCATTTGTGAGGAGGATGGGGAGACAGGCTTTTAGGGCCTTTAGCAAAAGCCTCCTGGCCTTTGGAATCAGCAGTGTCTCCTCAGTGTGGAAATTGATACATAGAAATAGTTGGATTCTTTAACCTAGGTGCATAGCAATAGCAGAAGAAAAAAATGAAAGCAGACAGGAAAAGAGATCAGAGAAAACAAGAATATGTAGTTCCTGGGGAATCTGATGCACTTTCTCTTTTCAAGCCACCTCATTTATTTCCCAGAACTAGTCTAGATAGTGAAGGTCTAAGAAGCTGAAAACTTACTTTCCTGTTTGGTTTTCCCTGCACTCCTCATGGTCAGGGCTCACATATGGGGTCCTCCTTAAGGATAATTACACAATTCATACTATTTTCTTAAACGGCAAGTATTCACTAGGAAGCATCCTCGCAACTGACCTTAGCTTTCGGAGTCCTGTGCTTGTGGGGTCCTTTGTAAAAGATTGGATTACCAGTCACACCTTTTCACTTTCCAACTTTAGATTACCAAATTACAAATTACCACAGAGTCAGAGCACACCTTCTGTGTTTATGCTTTCAGTTCACTTTACTTACTGCGTTTTCAAAATGTATTTTTAATTTGTCTTATTTTGTTTCTCTTTCTCTCCTTTCCTTTTCCTTCTTCTTATTAAAAAAAAAAAAAAACTACGCAATTCTCTTTTCTGTCTACAAATCCAAAGCTTCTTCGGATGTTTTCCTTCAAGGTATACTGTTTTTGGAATGGGCATTTCACTGCATGCGACTGCTGAATTAACTATTAATGCTTCCCATGGTGCTTTATTGTTTTTAATGAGTAAGCATTTAACTTATGGACTAGATGACAGGACACTGAAGGTGGAGACCTCTAGAGTTGATTCAGCAATGAGACATACATTGCACAGGCTTTTTCTACGTTCAGCTCAAAACCACACAGCCAATAGTTATCATAGGTAACAAGGCTTCTGTACATCTGAAGTTCATGCTTCATCATGTGTAAATGGAATCCATCTCACCTGTTATGATTTACATATACTTCATACATATACATGCACACACACAATTACACATACACAGGCACGCACATGCATGCATGCATGCACGCACACACGCACAAACCGATAAAGCTAAAATTTAACTCCATAAAGGCTAATTAAAATGAGATTTACAACTTAATCTCTACATATATTACAGCTTTATAATAATAAAACGGTCTTCAGCAGACTGTAGGTTAAACTCTCTTTCTTTTCCTGCCCGGGTGATTGCTGGACCTGTTGGCTCTGTAAAATATTGAAATGAGATTTTTGTTCTCTCTAATAATTGATTTAGAAACTGCAGTTTATATCCATACACTTTAAAGGTTATAAAGGAGCTGTGAGTTTTGCTTTAATTTTACTGTTAGTCATGCATTGAATCTTAGATTACCTTGTCGTTAACTGTAGCTCATTTTGCTAAATAAATAAATAAATAATAAAAAGAAAGAAAGAAAAAAAGATAAAAATAATGATCTGTTTTGAATTTTAAATCTCATTCAATGTATATAACCAATGACAGTTTTAAGTTTCAAGTTCAAACTACATATTTCTAATAAATTAAACCTTTGCTGCATTATATCAATGAACTTCTTTATTTCTTCATGCATATTGGCATTTGCTACTAAAATTGTTCGATATAGTTGTTCAGTACAATGGGTTCTCTTTGCCTCTAAGGTAGCATGACATTGCAATTTGATTTGAAAAATCAATGCATTTTTATTTCTCGATTTTACTCACTTGCGTTACCATTAACTAGCTTCATGTAACCGGCTTCACATCTAATAATTAATAGAATAAGATTCCATGTGGTTTGATTTAAATACTTATCCTTTGGTTTCTTTTGGTGTTCAATAGTCTTGCTGTAGCTATAAGCTTGGTGACATTATTTCCAGCTGCACTGCTTAAGCTCAAAATCTGAAATCTGCAACCTTGCTCTCTTTCTGAGTTCAATTTCACCATCGTAGATCACGATGTCATAAGCAGTTTTCTGAATCCTCATTTTCAGATTCATCATCTCATTGATGACATTGTGGAGAAACGGTGTTACATAGCTCCAGCGTGACTAACTGTGCCCTCTTTCCTTACCCACCCTGTCTCAGGCCCCTACCATTGATATCCGTCCCAGATCAGCAACGATCCAAATGAACAATGCCACCCACCTTCAAGAGAGGGATGAAGAATATGGCTATGAGTGTTTGGATGGCAAGGACTGTGCCAGTTTCTTTTGCTGTTTTGAAGACTGCCGAACAGGAGCCTGGAGACACGGGAGGATACACATTCGCATTGCCAAAATGGACTCCTATGCTCGGATCTTCTTCCCTACCGCCTTCTGCTTGTTCAATCTTGTTTACTGGGTCTCCTATCTTTATCTGTGAGGAGGTTTGGGTTTTATCGATAGGGGTCTTATTCGCTGAATCTCACGAAGAAAAAATGTCCTTTCTAAGTCCAACGATCTAATACCCTATGTGGTCACTGAATGTGTTTCTCCGTCTCAACCTAGTAATACATAGAATGTCCTACGATCCGTGCCCAACTCTCCTTTGGTTATTGTAATTTGAATTTTAGCGTGCACTGTCTTTCAAACCTGCAAGGCAAAGTTAAGTTAGAACAAGAGCTGTTAGACTGAGCAAGATACCTTTGAGCAAAAGCACTGCAAACTGAAATCTGTGAGTGTTTAAAGGGGCATCATTAGCCTTTGATTCACGTATAACTTAGTACAAAAGGTATACAGCTGTGTGCTACGTTCGCTTGGGGTCACGTTGTGGTAAATTGGAACAAATTAGGATATCTCCCGTATCTGTGAAGAATCACAATAGAAGAGCCTAGATTAGAACTCTATTATACCTTTATCTCAAGGTAGGAAGCAAATCCCCTTCATATAGTTATGTACAGTGATGTAAATAGTTCAGCGATGTAGAATGCTTCAGGTTTAATGCATGCATCTCTTTAGAGCCAAAAAATAAATGAACTCATGTTATCATCATATAGCATTGTCTTTTATTTTCTTTTCCTTTGGGCTATAAAATAATATATTAATATAATTACAAGGATTTGGGTTTGAAATTTTGGAGGGGGGTTCACTTCCTTCTCCCTCGTGCATGAAAATTCAGGTTTGGAAAATTATGTTTGTCTTGTATAACATCAAAACACCTTAAGGACAATTTAGGCTGATTGACATTTGACAGCTCTAAATAGGCCCGACTTCATCACTAGCATATAAAGCAAATGTACGTGCTTGCCGATGTTTTACTTTACTTTGAAGATGTGCATTCTTACCAGAACTTGCTCTCTATCTCGATACCTGCTTCTAGTGATTGCGAATGCCTTGTGGGCAGAGTCCTTGTCCTTTCTTCTTTTAGTTCTCAACATCTTGCACTGTGCCTGGCATATAGTCAGTGCTCAATAAACCTGGCTGGGAGCAACACGTCCTCTTGTAGTCTGGTGAATACCTTTTTCTGACCCGGAACAAGCGATTCATCTTTTCCCATTACTGTTGACATGTGAAGCTTCTTTATCTGTAGAAGTAACCAGAGAATCTAAAGAACGGTAGCTTGTATGTTCATCTTCAAAAATTTGTTTTGGGCAAAGTGTATTTATTTTAAAATAATATCTATTTCCTATACCGATGTATGCAATTGATGAAATAAGCATAGAGTTCTTGATTATCCCGTTTTTTTTTAAAGAATTAATTATGTCTGCTAAACATTCTGCTTGTGAACCTATGAAAGTATGAGCAATATTCATACCTGACTGGTGTACAGTATGCTTGGAAACAATGTACTGAAGGTTAAATTAAAAACGGAAACAACGTTGAGTAACTTGCATGGAGGTCATGGAGCCTCTGACTGTGGGCTCCTTTTGCTACATAGTAATTAAACGGAGTTTTTGGCTGACATCAGACATGATGAGTTGGACCTTATAGGATTATTCTGAATCCTTATTTTTCTAAAATATGACTCTTTTGGAGTCAAGGAAAATATTGATTCAAATCAAAGTTAAATCATAGTGTAACTTTATAGATAATGAGAAGACAATAAAAGAAAGTGTCTCTGCTAAGAGAAAACCACATGAAGTCATTAAAATTCATCTGGATGAATCTTGAAAATATTCAGCTGCTGGTTTTACAAACCTTGAATATACCAGTGCTTTAGTATTTAACCTTACACGGATGTAAATAAATGATTATTTTCTCATTTTAAAATGTCAAAATAGTCAATGTTGACTCTTTGGGAGAGTTGCTGGCAAATTTAATTTGTGAGAAACAAGGTATTATTGTCAACTTGAAATGTGTTTTTGCAGTCAGGACACGGAAATAAAAATTAAAGCTAGCTTTCCAACATGTGTAGAACACTGGCAATATGGATATATATTATACATTTCCAATCCTTAATCATCAGCTGCTCTCTGTCTGTGCATTTGCAAACCTTTTCACAAGAGAATTGCCTAATATATGGACTTTTACAATAAAAATGCTGCATTCTAATCCATGGTCGCCCCTCAGTTGTCTGGTTGGAATGTTTTCTGTTTCTCTCTCAAGAGTTATTCTTTCTTTTCAATTTCCTTTACATAAATACCCTGAGCTTTCCTGGTGATCTCTGTTTCCAGCATTCAGCAAGTGATTCTCCTTGCTAGAGTCAAGTGAATGAACGAGACAAGCATTTGTGAATAGAGTGGAGGGAGACACAAGAGTTAATGACATTAAGGAGGCCCCAGACTTATCCACTACAGGACCTTCAAGGCAAATGTCTATTGTCTCTGTTTTCAAAGTTGGAATTAAAGTATCACTGGAATGCTGCTTGACAAAGCAAGATTTAGAAGCCTCTGTTTTATAATATAAAAATTAGATATTATAATGTCATCCAGGCAGTAATACCTAACAGGTGGTCAAACATTTTCTCTCATTTCCAATGTATCCATGTAATTCAGTTTCCTCTACTCCAACCAAATTAGACCCTTGTAGGAGAGAAATCTATCATATCTATCTTAAGATGATGCTATATAATGTTGTCCTCTTTAAAGAGGACCTGTTATGCAATACTTTTATTAATGACAGGTTAAGGGCCAGGAAGATGACTGAGTGAAGAAAATAGCTACTATGAGCACCTGAATTCAGAACCCTAGAATCCATGCCAAGCTGGCTGAAGTAGCTTGAACATTTCTTATCTCAGTACTGTGACTGGAAAGTTAAGGGCCAGTTAGTTTGGAGCATAGAGTGATGGTGATAGAGATTCTGTCTCAAACAAGGTGAAAAGTGAGGACTGACATGAAAAAGTACCCCTACCCCTTACACACATACACACACACACACACACACACACACACACACACGCACACATGAACACACAGATGCATGCACAAACATATATATATGTATATATATGTGATGGATAGATAGATAGATAGATAGATGATAGAGACAAAGAGAAAGGCAGACAGAGACACGTGTAGAGAGAGAGAGACAGAGAACAGAGGGATGTTAGGAGCAAGAGAGAGATAGAGATGAAATATAGGTTGAAAATTGAGGTCTGTTAAAAAAACTTATAAACCAGAATAGTTACCTTTAAGGCCCAGATAACCCCCAATGAATCACAGTTCCAAACTTTGAAAAGAGAGACCCAATGATCCCCAATTCAATGTCACTGTCCTATTTTCTCAGAGGTCTTTGAAATTCTCCTGAGAAGAAAATAATGAAACCAGATACTGACAATCTGTTCTAACTTGCCCTGCATGTCATAGTCTTGCCCTGCTGTGTTTTCCTGCATCTGATTTAAACATCTGTTTCTCACCTTCTGGTCAGGCCAGGAGCATTCCCACAGAGGTCTCCTTTGCTGTTTACCCAGTGCCTTATCTTCAGCTAAGGGCATATTCTTGTGCAAAGCCTGCATTTCTCTTTCATCTCAACGTTATCCTGACGAGTAGCATTAAACTTTATGATGAAGGTCAAATTAAATTAACCAAATGGTGTTGTCTGTGGGGATTATGTAGGGGAAAAAGTGCTGCTTCTATGCTCTGTCACTACGGATTTCTGTCAAACGTGTAGAAGGTAGGGGAATGACCTCCACCACAGGAACTGCAGTATTTTCAGTGAACTGCAGAAGGTCACATGGCTTGCTCTTTCCACCTTGTCTCATAGTTTTTCTGAATTTGGAAGTAAAATTCTGGTGTATATCTTTCTGTAAATCCATTAGGATGCTTCGTACTTAAAGACTCCTTTTCTAAAACTTTCCTTGACTTTTTTTAATTACAAGAATATTACATTTTTATACTTACTAATATTTTAAATTTCCTTTATTCTCCATCATATGTGAAAACTACTTACCATTCAATATTTCCTCTACTTCATTCAGAATTCTCTTTTACAGATGAAAGGATCTGAAGTTGTCTACAAAAAAAAAATTCCAGACCTCGAGCAGGCTTTGTCTCTAAGGCATGGGACAAGAGATATGTGCCTGAGAGTTCCCATAGCTATTTTCTGCAGAATATTTCTTTCTACTATTTCTGCACTGCAATGGTGCTGTGTATTGTAGTCAGCAGTGGCTGGCCTTTATGATTTTTTTCTATGACTTCAGAGAATAGGACAACTGCATAATCAATTTTAAGTTTCTTCTGAAATCCTTTGGGTTGTAAATTGGAGAATCAGGCTCATATTTCATGTGTACAAAGCCTGGCTCTGGTATAACATGTTTCATCAGTTTCTTTATTTGTAATATGATCTCCCTGTATAGTCCAGGATGACCTTGAACTCTTGGTCCTCCAGTTTCGGATTGAGTGTTAGAATTACACCTGTTTCAGAGTTGTACAATCCTTCTGTGCTTCGGCTCTCTCATTTCCAAAAACAATTAGAGACCGTATTGGCACAGATTATATACTTTCCTTTAACAGAATAGTTGAGACAATGCTATGAAATGACTCAATGTTAATTATTTTCCTCAGCATAAAAATGAAATTATAAAACAAAACAAAACAAACAAACAAACAAACAAACAAACAACAACCACAACAACTGAGTGTTAGAGCCATGCTTATGTTGTTCAGGGGCTATCATCTACAAGAATACTGTTTTATCGTTAAACTGAGAAAGAAAACAATCCTTAGCCCATCAGTAGCATAGGGATTTGTCTAAATACTCCTTTCACTGTGATATTAGTTTCTCATAGTTGAATGAGGTGATCAGACCCCTTTTCTTTCCAGTGGTCTTTTGTCTCCCCTGTCATTTACTAAGATCTTGAATTATTGAACCTCTTAGTATATTCAACTATATTATCTCCATGTAACCACACTGGGCCATTTATTACTTTGCATTGCAATTCTTCCCAAAATACTTCTCAAGAGACTTTCCCCTCTCTGAATATTCTGTTAGATTTAGGATATTTTATGGCTTTACTAGCAAACATTAAGCTATCTCCTTTTATTTTGACCACTCTTTGGTATGATTTACAATGACCTAATCCTAATGTTTACTTCAGCAAAGTAATGAACATTCACCCAGTCTTCCTAGTAAACAAAATTTAAATGAACAATTCGGTAACAAGAATATGGCATACATAATTCAGCCTTCATTTGCATCCTAAATCAGGGTGTTTATCTCTGTCTATCTTACTGCTTTATAAATTTTCCTCATATTTTCTCTGAACCTTGTGCGTATTATTGCTCTGAGATGAAGTCTTTTATCAAAGTAATTTTGATTAAGTACCTATAGAGTGAATTCAGCAGGAAGCTTTCAGTAAATACAGAAGCACAAGTTTCATGCTTGGCACTGTGAGGTCAGAAAGAGAACAATTATAGACATGCCTTGCCTTGAACCATCAAGAATACATCAGAAGAAATAAATCAAAACACAAATAACTCTAACAGTGCTACACACAACAGTCCTTATAGAAGAAGACATTATTCTCCCTGTGAGTAAATCCAGGAAACATTTTTTTTGCACAAACCTCTGCCAAATGTAAGACGTTATCATTGGTTTAGGGAACTTCTCTCTGATTACTAATAAGGAGAATAGAAATTTTCAAAATTTGAAGATGTATCACGAATTCACTAACTATAGGTATCAACCCCTAAGAAGAACATACCTTTTCTCCTGTCCAAAAGTGTTTAAGCAAATAGATGAAGTAAATTTATTTGATAAAATCACAAATATAGCTCTGGTTGTTTATAAGAATAGGGGTAGATATCAATGGAAGGGGAAACCCTTGGTCCTGCCAAAACTGAACCCCCAGTGACCGTGATTGTTGGGGGGAGTGTGGTAATGGGGAGAGGATGGGGAGGGGAAGTCCATATAGAAGGGAAGGGGGAGGGGTTAGGGGGATGTTGGCCCGGAAACCGGGAAAGGGAATAACAATCGAAATGTAAATAAGAAATACTCAAGTTAATAAAGATTAAAAAAAAGAATAGGGGTGGATATTGTGCATATTTATATTTTAGCGCAATTTTTAATGCATGTATTACTTCATATAATAAACATTTTTGTCTTTCTGCTGTTACTATTCAGTTATATCATGGGAAATTTGGCATATATATTTGTTGTTGTTATAATTAAATAAAGCTACAAGGAACATTTGTTAGGTACTATGTGTGCCTCCCATAGATATTTATTTCATAAAATGCACCTATATACATGAATTTTGTTCAACAAAAGTTTAATTACCAAACTGACAGAAAATAAACATGTTTCAATGGAAAATAAGAAAATTAATAAAGGGATTACTTACCAATCTAAAGTCCATCAATAAAGGGAAAGTATACAATTGTGGGTTCACTTGTGGAAAGTCATATTACCTACATTGACTTTCTAATATTACTGTTTCAAATTACCTAAACTTAATGACTTAGCCAAATTCAAGCAGTCATTTCTGAAAGTTGGCAGTCTCATTGGCTAATGAGGAGGTGAGTACACAGGGATGCATTTGTTCTGGAAGGTTCCCTGGTTTTTTTCTAGAATCTAGAGTCCTTTGATATTCACTCCCTAGAGTTTCTCTTTTGAATCAGGGAAAATCACACAAATGTTGCATTTCTTTTATCCCTAAGTCTGACATCATGATTCCCACTTCTAAGAATCCTGGGTGTATTGGCAATCCAGAATAACCTCCTCTTCCCCAAATTCTTACTGGTGCTTAAAAACTGGATTTTTCAGAACAGATAGTATAATATTTACCATTTTTTAGAGATTAAAATGTGGATGTTTCTTAGGGTCCACTCTCCTCCCTACCATAATATCTTAGTGGGACATGTTCACTGGTCAGTGAGATGGGTCAGAGAATAAAGTCTCTTGTAAAACTTCACACCCTGAGTTCAAAGCCCAGGACCCACTTGATGGAAGGATAAAACTAAATTACATAAGTTGTCCTATCACATCATGTTTTGTTCTGGTATGCACACACACATACATGTGTGTGTACACAGGCACATGTGTACAAACAAATTGTTAAAGATGAGTAAGTGTTAAAACTTAAATAAAAGAGAAACGAGTTCTAAATGGGATTTAAGAAGAGCAGAAGAAGCTGCACACCAGAATCATTAGCTCTAATAAAGGCAGCCATTTCTAATTAGTGCTCAGTCAGGAGCGGTCAAGGGTTCAATTCCCAGAGGGGCCAGTCTCAGCCTCCTCACTGACTCATGGTGAGAACTGATTGACAGTGGATCAAGAGAAGTAAAATGGACATCACCCTGAAAACCTCTCCAAAGCTTACCATCTGTGATATAAAATGCTAGAATTTTCATTTGTGGTCTCCAGTTATTATACAGGTTTAAAGAAAATGATATATTTGGACTTTTTTCTTTTTCTTTTTCTTTTTTTTCCCCCCCAGAGCTGGGGACCGAACCCAGGGCCTTGTGCTTCCTAGGCAAGCGCTCTACCAGTGAGCTAAATCCCCAACCCCTTTCTTTTTCTTTTATTGGATATTTTCTTTATGTACTTTTCAAATGTTACCCCCCTTTTCTGGTTTCCCCTCCAGAAACCCCAGCCCCATCTCCCCACCTCACTGCCTCCCCACCCTGGCACTCCCCTACACTGGGTTATTGAGCCTTCATAGTACCAAGGGCCTCTCCTCCCATTGATGCCTGACAAGGCCCATACTCTCCTCCATATGCAGCTAGAGCCATGGTCATTCCATATGTACTCTCTGGTTGGTGGTTTAGTCCCTGTGAGCTCTGGTGGGGTCTGGTTGGTTGATATTGTTGTTCTTCCTAAGGAGTTGCAAACCCTCTCAGCTACCTCAGTCCTTTCTCGAATTTCTCCACTGGGGACCCAATTGCACTGTTACTGTGTCCAAAAAAATGTTCTTTTAAAAGGATTGTATGGCTATACTGTCCTCACAATTCTAGAAGGAAATAAGTAAAGGAATTGTCAAAAATCTCAGAGTAATACCAACTTAAAGTTTGGAACAGAAAGGTAGGCAACGGGAGGCCCTACATCCAGTATAATCCATCTCTTAAAAAATGCTGATGCTCTTTATTGAAGAGTACTGGATGCAAAACAGAGTATCATAAATAGTGTTAGGGTTGGTGTGTGGCCATGGGATGCGTCTCAGATTGGGTCAATTCTTGGTTGGCCATTCCCTCAGTCTCTGATCTCTCCCCCATGCCTACATTACTTGCAGACAGGGTAAATCTAGGATTGAAAGTTTTTGTGAGTATGTTGGTATCTCTAGGACACCAGTGGTGTTCTTGTTTGTTTCCAGGTTCCATATCTCCAGAGTAGTGAGTCACAGCTAAGGTCAGACCCATCGATTCTTATTCCAGGCCATGCCCCACTCCTCCTCATACCAGTCAGTTGCAGATTTCCACCTAGCCATCTTTCCTGTCCTCCTCCACACCTGATCCTAAATCTTTCATTCCCCTCCTCATACACCCTCCCTTCCAGTTCCCTTCCTCTATCTGCCTCTTATGCTTGCAGACAGGAGCATGTTGTCCTCTGAGAAGCTCCACTCAGCAGATTCAGAGAGAAACAGACACCCACAGCCAAACAGTGGATGGAACTCAGGATTCTTACAGAATTGAATAGGGTGAAGGATTGTAGGTCCCAAAAGGGATAGGAACTCCATAAGAAGATCAACTAACCTGGACTCTTGGGGCTCTCAGTGTCTGAACCACCAACCAAAGAATATATTCAACTGGACTGAGGCTTCCCCCATTATATGTAGCAGACGTGCAGCTTGACCTTCATGTGGGTCCTGAACAACCAGAATTGGAGTTAGGGGGAATCACAAAAGCTGTTGGCTATATGGTAAGATATCTTCTACTAGCTGGGCTGCCTTGTCTGGCCTCAGTGGGAGAGGAACTGTCTAGTCTCACAGAGGGGAAGGAATGTGAAAGGGGTGAACTAGAGTGGAATGTAAAGTGAATAAGTAATATGTATTAAATTTAAAAAAAGAGTACTAGATGCTTTTCCAGAACCTCCCTGGTTTGGATTCCAAGCACCCTAATAGCAGCTCAAAACTATCTGTAACTCCATTTCCAGAGTATGTGACACCCTCTTCTGGCCTCACTGGGCACAAAGTACATAATGCACAGACACACATTCAGGCATAACGCCACATATACATATGTATGTATCATATTTATGTATCTTCTATATATCTTTATATCTATATATGACAAAAATAAAGACTTCTTTAAAAAAAACATTGTGTTAGAGTATTAGAGGCCCACATGATTTATTTTTGAAAAAGTTTCCAAATGGTTTTATTAAGGTCAAGTAAATGTCTTTATACAACTGTTTTCCACTAGTTAATGTAGGTTAATAGCAGCAGCACTCTGCCTAGTCCCCACAGCAAGGCTGCCAAGTCAGTCAGACATTTGCAGGCCAAGACAGCCCTGAGCTGTTTAAGCCAAGAGTGGACCTTTTGAGCCAACACTTCTCCTCTGTTATCACAAGGCTTAAAAAAGACAGAGCTCTGAGTCATTGGAGGCCCAAGAGCACAATTCTATATGGGTTCAAAGCTAAAAATAACAAAAGCAGAGTCCTATTTTTACAAATGCAATGACTACAAAGACAATTACATTTTAATTGGCACAAGTTAAGCCAAAGTGACACCAGCTGAACCATTTGAAGTGAACAGTTTGTTCTGTGTCTTTCCTTGATATTTCCAGAGTGAGGCTGGCTGAATAAATGTAACCATGTAGAATGGGTACAGAATGTATAAGGAATGAATCTTTCTTACGGAGCTACAAGTGTCTTACAGGTAAGGATACAGAGTGTACGAGTCAATCGTTATTCCCTACAACCAGTACTTAATATCACATATATATGATATATATATAATTAATATCATATATATGTATATATGTGTATATATATGTATATGTATATATATGTAATTAAAATCTCCTAAGGCTAATGCTCACAAAACTTCCTGAAAAGAATGTATCGGTAAATAATTGTAAAAACATGGCAGGAAACCATGTCATGCTAGCTCCAGCACTGGCAGGCCCCATGGTACTAGTGAGGTGTTTCCATCTCGGCAGAATCTCTGGCCCAGAGTTCTCAAAACGTCTTCACCCAACTGCCTAAGTTCTCAATTTCTGTCCCTTGCTACCGCTGGCTACTCTCTGGGCCCTGCGGCAGTCTCTCTGCCTCCAAGACTAGCTCCATCAGCAGCCACTTTCTTGGGGCTCTCCGCTGCAAACTCTGCTCACATTCCCAGCATCCACCCATGTGGTTAGTGTCACAGTTCCCAGTATCCTGGTAAAATCAAAACTCTAGACCTTGTAATTTATCAATCATATTTATATCGGTAAATTCTCACTCCTCAAAACGTCCACACAATAAACACAGAGACAGTTGATATTGATATAAACTGAACACCTAGACAAGACAAATTGTCTTACAATAATCCATCCCTTATATGGATTAAAGCCACACTGGGGTGGGTCATCCTTCTCCTCTTTCTTCTCTCCTTTTTCTCTCCCAAAACCTCTGTCCCTGCCTTTCTTTTTCACTGCCCAATCACAGACCTTGCCTTCTCTGGTGCCTACCTTCACCTACATATAGACATCAATCCACAAAAGAATGCAAAAATAATATTTTTTTAAAGAATCAAAACCAAGAAGAAAAACATTTAAGGATGTGTCCCAACCTTGTCTGCTAGGATGGCCCAAAGAAAGACACCCAAGCACAGGCAGCAGGCACCACTCAGATGAATGAATGTATGAATCTTTGTTGCCTCTTTGTTAGTGAAAACCTTGTCACAAGGATATTACACGTGAAGACACTCTCGGCAGCTATATTTGCCACTGCTGACTCAAATACACAGGTGCCTTGGTGTGAGACAGACATAATTGAATGCAGTAACAACCCCTGCCATTTTGGTGGGGGGTTGTGGGAGTGCAGAGCTCTCCTCAGAATATCTAAACTTACACTTTGCTTGCCTGCCTGCAGTACTCCTTCAAATACCTTGGAGTCTCAAGCTATGTTTGTATATGTCAGCCTGGATCCATAGACAGCAGCCTAGCATAACTCACCTCTTAGAGACTACATCCAACAGATTACCAAACAGATGAAGAGATCCACAGGCAGAAAAAAAAAACAGACTGAATTCGAGGGTTTGTGAAAGAGTTGGGGGAAGGATTGAGACCCTGGATGGGATAGGGACTCCATGAGAAGACCAAGAGACCCAACTAACCTAGCATTTGGGGTTCCCAGAGATTGAACCACCAATCGAATAGCATACAAGGGTCATACTTAGGAACCCCACACATATTTAGCAGATGTCCAACGTGGTCTTCATGCGGGTCCCCAAACAATCATAAGCTGGTATTACCATGACTCATTTCTGCCTGTGGTTCCCACTCCCCAAACTGGGCTGTCTTGTCTGGCCTCAGTGGGAGAAGATTCCTGAGGTGATATGAGGTTCCAGGGTGGTTTGGTCCCCTGGGAGGGAACTCTGCCTTCTCAGAAGTGAAGGGGAGGGGAGTAGGGACCCATGGGCATACTGGGAGGAGTAGGTGCTATAATCTGGATATAAAGTGAATCGATTAATTAATTAATGGAAAACAACAACTAAACCAAAAGAACAAAAAAGAATAACAAATTTTCAGAAAACACCTTAAATTTTTATTCATCTATTATCTATCTGAGGGGATCAACAGATTCAATTCGTTTTGTGGATAAAGACACAGACAAGACCCATTTTCTTTTTTTTTCTTTTTTAATTGAACTTTTTAAATTAACATTTGAAATGTTATCCCCTTTCCAGTTTCCCGTCTGTAAACCCCCATCATACCCCCTTTTTCTATGAGGGTGTTCCCCCACCCATCCACCCACCATTCCTGCCTTCCTGCCCTGACATTCACTTATTCTGGTGGGGTTGAGTCTTGGCAGGAGCAAGGGCTTCTCCTCCCATTGGTGCCCAACAATGCCATCCTATGCTACATATGCAGATGGAGCCATGGGTCAGTCCACGTATACTCTTTGGATGGTGGTTTAATGCCTGGGAGCTCTGGTTGGTTGGTATTTTTCTTATAGGGTTGCAAACCCCATCAGCTTCTTCAACTCATTCTCTAACTCCTCCAATGGGAAACCCATTCTTGGTTCAATGTTTGGCTGCTAGCATCTGCCTCTGTATTTGTTATGATCTGGTAGAGGCTCACAGGAGACAGTTACATCAGACTCCTGTCAGCATTCACTTCTTGGCATAAGCAATATTGTCTGGATTTGGTGGTATGGGTTGGTTCCCCAGGTGGGGCATTCTCTGTATGGCCTTTCTTCAGTCCTTGCTCAAAACTTTGTCTCCGTATTTCCTCCTATTAATGTTTTTGTTCCCCCTTCTAAGAATGACTGAAGCATCTGTACTTTGGCTGTCCTTGAGATTCATGTGATCTATGGATTGTATCACTGAGTATTCTGAGCTTTGAGGCTAATATCTACTTATCACTGAGTGCATATTATTTGTCTTTTTGTGATTGGGTTCCTCACTCAGGATATTTGCTAGTTCCATCCATTTGTCTATGAATTTCATTAAGTCATTGTTTTTAATAGCTGAGTAGTACTCCATTGTGTAAATGTACCACATTCTCTGGAACCATTACACTGTTGAGAAACATCTGGGTTCTTGCCAGCTTCTGGCTATTATAAATAAGGCTGCTATGAACATAGTGGAGCGTGTTTTCTTGCTAGATGTTGGAGTATATTTTAGGTATATGCCCAGGAGTGATATAACTGATTCCTCAGGTAGTACTATGTCCAATTTTCTGAGGAAACTCCAGACTGATTTCCAGAGTCCTTATACCAGCTTGCAATCACACCAACAATGGAGGAGTGTTCCTCTTTCACCACATACTTGCCAGCATCTGTTGTTGTCTTAGTTTTTTATATTAGTCATTCTGACTTGTATGAGTTGGAATCTCAGGGTTGTTCTGATTTGCATTTCCCTGATGACTAAGGATAGTGAACATTCCTCAGGTACTTCTCAGCCATTCAATATTGCTCAGCTGACAATTCTTTGTTTAGCTCTGTACCCCATTGTAATAGGGTTATTTGATTCTCTGGAGTCTAACTTCTTGAGTTCTTTTTATATGTTGGATAATAGCTCTCTATCAGATGTAGGATTGGTAAAGATCTCTTCCCAATATGTTGGCTGCCATTTTGTCCTAATGACAGTGTCCTTTGCCTTATAGAAGCTTTGCAGTTTTATGATGTCCCATTTGTCTACTGTTCTTAGAACATAAGCAATTTGTGTTCTATTCAGGAAAATTTCCCTTGTGCCCATGTGTTCAAGGCTCTTCCCCACTTTTTCTTTTACTAGTTTGAGTGCATCTGGTTTTATGTGGAGGTCCTTCATCCACTTGGACTTAATTAAGCTTTGTACAGGGTGATACGAATGGATCAATTTGAATTTTTCTACATGCTGACCAATTGAACCAGCACCATTTATTGAAAGTACTATCTTTTTTCCACTAAATGGTTTTAGCTCTTTTGGCAAAGATCAAGGGACCATAAGTGTGTAGATTGATTTCTGGGTCTTCAATTGCATTCCATTGATCTACCTGCCTGTCTCTGTACCAATACCATACAGTTTTAATCACTATTGCTCTGTAATACAGCTTGAGGTTCTTTCGAATGAACAACTTCAAGTCTCTTCAGAATGAAATTGAAGAAGATCTCAGAAGATGGAAAGACCTCCCATGTTCATGTATTGGCAAAATAAATATTGTAAAAATTATCAAATTGCCAAAAGTAATCTAGAAATTCAATGTAATCCCTATCAAAATTCCAAATAAATTCTTTATAGTGTCAGAAAGAGCAATTTGCAAATTCATTTTGAATAACAAAAAACCCAGGAGAGCAAAAACCATACAAAACCCATTTTTTTCAATGAGATGTTTCAAAACAGAAGCGGTCCAAGAACAGTCAAAACAAAACTATTATTTTTAAAAGAAAGACATTATTTATTACTGTGTTATTTGATTTCTTTTACACTTTGTGAAAACCAATTTTGAGAAGTTTTTGTTTAATGTGTGTGTATGTCCTCATACCAACCAGAAAAAAAAATTAAAGGATGATAATATTCCTGATGTTAGTTTGCTGTATGTACACTTCAGAGTATAATTTTGACTCTTTTATATATTTCATGGGAAATGTATGAAAGAAGCCATTTTATGTCTTTAGAATGAGTGAAAGCAAATGAAAAGCCACAGCGAAGAGGAAGCAGAGAGCAAGTAATGAATATGCAATATAGATATGAGAAGTAATTACCCGAGATGCCAACTGTATTTCTTCATATTTGAATTTTCACATCCACCTTCATACTGCAACTTCTAACCAACCAGAATATTTCTTTTTATCCTTGTCCATTGAATAGAAAATACTTTCCAGAATCTTTCAAATGTTCTGCCATGTATAATATCTCATAGCTGCATGCATTAAGTGTCTGTTGTTCTGACCTGAGCATCTCCAGAAGTAAACTGGAGAGAACATACACTAGCAGCTTGATAGTACATCTGAAAGCTCTAGAATAAAAATAAGCAAATACACCCAAGAGGAATAGAAGGCAGGAAATAATCAAACTCAGGGCTGAAATCATCCAAGTAGAAAGAAAAAGAACTATACAAAAACAAGGAACTGGTTCTTTGAGAAAACTAACAAGATAGATCAATCCTTAGTCAGACTAACTAGAGGTCACAGAGAGTGTATCCAAATTAACAAAATCAGAAATGAAAAGAAAGACATAACAATAGAAACTGAGGAAATCCAAAATAAATCATCAGATCCTACTACAAATGCCTATACTCAAAAAAAAAAAAAAACACACAAAAAAAAAACTGGAAAAATCTGAAGGAAATGGAAAATTTTCTAGAAAGATAACAGATATCAAAATTAAAACAGGATAAAAAAAATCTAAAAAGTTCCATAACCCCTAAAGAAATAGAAGCAGTCATTAAAAGTCTCCCAACCAAAGAAAGCCCAGGACCAGATGGGTTTAGTTCAGAATTCTATCAGACATTCATAGAAGATCTCATACCAATACTGTCCAAACTATTCAACAAAATATAAACAGAAGGATCACTACCAAATTCATTCTATGAAGCCACAATTATGCTTATACCTAAACTATATAAAGACCCAGCAGAGATAACTTCAGGCCAATTTCTCTCATGAATATCGATGCAAAAATACTCAATAAAATTCTTGCAAACCGAATCCAAGAACACATCAAAACTATCATTCACCATGATTCAATAGGCTTCACTCCAGGGATGCAGGGATGGTTCAATATATGAAAATCTATCAATGTACTTCACCATATAAACAAACTTAAAGAAAAAAATGACATGATAACCTCATTAGATGCTTAAAAGGCATTTGCCAAAATTCAACATACCTTTGTGTTAGAAGTCTTGGAAAGATCAGGAATTCAAGGCCCATTCCTAAACATAGTAAAAGCAGTATACAGCAAACAAGTAGCCAACATGAAATTAAATGGAGAGAATCTTGAAGCAATCCTCAAATCAGGGTCTAGACAAGGCTGCCTACTCTCTCCCTATCTATTCAGTATAGTACTAGATGTTCTAGCCAGAGCAATTAGACAACAAAATGAGGTCAAAGGGATATGAATTGGAAAGAAAGAAGTCAAAGTATCCCTATTTGTAAATGATATGATAGTATACTTCAGTGACCCCAAAAATTCCACCAGAGAACTCCTAAACCTGATAAACAACTTTAGCAAAGTAGATGGATATAAAATTGACTCAAATTCACATTATATTGGTACAGAGACAGGCAGATAGATCAATGGAATAGAAGGGAAGACCCAGAAAAGACCCCACATATTATGGTCACTTGATCTTTTACAAAGGGTCTGAAACCATCCAGAAGCGGGTGGGGGGGTATCATATTCAACAAATGGTGTTAGTTCAATTGGAGGTCAGCATGTAGAAGAATGTAAATTGATCCATTCTTATGTCCTTGTACAAAGTTCAAGTCCAAGTGGTCAAGTATCTCCACATAAACCCAGATACAATGAAACTAATGGAAGAGAAAGTGGGAAAGAGCCTGGAATGCATGGGACCAGAGCAAACTTTTCTGAACAGAACACCAATGGCTTATGCTCTAGGACACTATCAATAGGACAAAATGGCAAAAACAGATTGGGAAAAAATCTTTACCAATCCTACATCTGATAGAGGGCTATTGTCCAATGTATACCAAGAACTCAAGAAGGTAGACTCCAAAGAATCAAATAATTCTGTTAAAAATGGGGTACAGGGCTGAACAAAGAATCCTGAACTGAGGAATATTGAATGGATGAGGCTCACATAAAGAAATGTTCAACATCCTTAGTCTTCATGGAAATACCAATCAAAACAACCCTGAGATTCCACCTTGTACCATTCAGAATGGCTAAGTTCAAAACTCAGGTGATAATAATGCTGGCAAGGATGTGGAGAAAGAGGAGCACATTGTTGGTGGGGTTGCAAGCTGGAACAATCAGTCTGGAAATCAGTCTTGAGTTTCCTCACAACATTGGAAATACTACTACCTGAAGACTCAGCTATTCCACTCCTGGGCATATACCCCAATGATGCTCCGATGTATAACGAAGATATATGTTTCACTATCTTCATAGGAGCCTTATTTATAATAACCAGAAGCTGGAAAGAACCCAGATGCCCTTCAACAGAGGAATGGATGCAGAAAATGTGGTACATCTACACAATGGAATATTACTCAGCTATCAAAAACAACGGCTTCATGAAATTCCTAGGCAAATAGATGGAACTAGAAAATATAATGCTGAGTGAGGTAACTCAGTCACAAAAGAACACACATGATATGCCCTCACTGATAAGTGGTAGGTATTAGCCTAAAAACTAATAATATCCACTATACAGTTCACAGACCATATGAAGCTCAAGAAGGAAGAGCAAAATGTAGATAATTTCAGTCCTTCTTAGAGGAGGGAAACAATATACCCCCAGGATGGAAAACAGGGACAAAGTATGAAGCACAGACTGAGGGAAAGGCCATCCAGAGACCGCTCCACATAGGGATCCATCCCTTATACAGAGACCAAACCCAAACACTATTGTGGATGCCAAGAAGTGCTTGCTGACAGGAGACTGATATAGATATCTCCTGAGAGGCTCTGCCAGAGTAGGACAAATACAGATGTGGGTGTTTGCAGCCAACCATTGGATTGAGCATGGGGACACCAATAGAGGAGTAAGAGAAAGAACTGAAAGAGCTGAAGGGGTTTGCAACTCCATAGGAAGAACAATAATATCAACAAACCAGAACTTAACCACCTACTAAAAAGCACATATGTGGGACCCATGGCTCCAGCTGCATATATAGCAGAGGGTGGGCCTTGTCGGACATCAGTGGGAGGAGATGCCCTTGGTCCTATGAAGACTTTATGTCTCATTATAGGGGAATGCCAAGGGAGGGAGTAAGTGGGAGGGTGAGCCATCACCCTCATAGAAGCAGGGGGAGGGAGGATGGGATAGGACTTTTCTGGATGGGAAACCAGTAGAGTAGATAATATTTGAAATGTAAATAAATAAAATATTCAATATAAAAGATATATAAGTGACCAATAAACATTTGAAAAATTTTCAGTATTCCTAGCCATCATGAAAGAACAAATGAAAAATACAGTGATGATATCATCAGAGTTAGAACAGCTGTCACTAAGAAAAAATGCCATATAGACCTGTATCCAGCTCTGCTACTGAACGATTCAAGAAGGCCAAGATCCAGGGCAGCCTAGTGTCCTGTCAGTAGAGGGATGGTAAAGAAATGTGGAATGTATACACAATACTGCTTTTATTCAGCCACAAATGAGAACTGAATCGCATCAGTTGTATTAAAACAACTGAATATCATCTTTGATTAAATCAGCTTCTCACAAAGGCAAATGTTTCATGTGTTCCTTCCTATACAGAATCTGAATTAAAAAACATCCCCCACCCCACACACTGCACATAATCACTCATTACACATACCCTTCAAAAAAAGGAAAAAAATTCAGCATTTTCAATGAACAGTGCTAGTCAAAGAGATGGCCACATGTTGAAGAAAACAATTAGAACTGTATTTATTCCCCTGTACAAAACTCAACTCTAAATGGATCAAGAACCTTAACAAATGGGACTTATGAAACTGCAAAAGTTCTGTATAGCAAAGGACACTGTCATTTGGACAAAAAGGAGGAGGTTACAGAATTGGAAAATATCTTTACCAATTACATTCAAAGAGGGCTAATATCTATGTATTTATCATTATATCATCTAACTATGTATACACATATGTATGTATGTATCTATGTCTGTCTGTATGTATATATGTATTTATATATGTATGTATGTATGCACACATCTCTCTATCTCTCTCTCTATCTCTATCTATCTATCTATCTATCTATCTATCTATCTATCTATCTATCTCTTCGATTGCTGGTGAGAGTGTAAACTTACACAGCTACGGTGGAAATAGTGTGGCTGTTCCTCAGGCAACTGAGAATAGATTCACTTTAAGATACAACTATGTCACTATTTTCAAATGAAGATATCTAATCATTTAGTTATTGCTAGCTAATTGTATAACCACTGAAACAATTTTTTTAATTTCAGAAAGTTTAAGCATTTTAAATTCTGTGGAGGAATATCAATACTAAGATTCTGCTCGTGTGTTAGTTAGGGTTTCCATTGTTGTGATGAACACCATGATGAAAAAGTGAGAAGGAAAGGTTTATACTTGCACATCAAAATTAATCATCAAAGAAGGTTAGGACATGCAGAAAGTGATGCAGAGGCAGGGAGGAGTGTGGCTTACTAGCTTGTCGCATGGCTTGCTTAGCCTGCTTTCTTATGGAACCCAGAATCGCAAACACAGGCATTGAACCTCTCACTATAGGCCAGGCCCTTTCCTACCAATCATTAGTTGAGAAAATGCCTTACAGCAGAACTTATGGAGATATTTTCTTAATTGAGTTTTCCTCCTTTCAGGTGACTTTAACTGATGTCAAGCTGATGTAAAATTATTCACCACAAAATGATGCAGCTAGACTTTATCTCAAAAAGAATGTGGCATGCTGTTAACAGTAACATATTCTAAAATACAGAATCCACAATGGTCCTATTAAGTAAGGGCGTGTCTGGAAACGACATTGCTAATGTAGAGCAAAATGTCAAGGCCCAACAAAAAAGGTTATATCATATATTTTGAAATTATTTGATTGTTTCTGCTTTTTGCTTGTTTCATTTTGCTTTATTTATTTATTTATTTATTTATTTATTTATTTATTTATTTTGGTTGGTTTTTGAGACAGGGTTCCTTTGTGTAGCCCATTCTGTCCTAGATCTCACTCTATAGACCAAGCTGACCTGCCCTGCTCCCAAGTTCTTGGATTAAAGAGGAATGGCACCTCTTAAAACCCCTATTTATTTTTGTGTATGTATTTATATAAATGTATGCCACATGTGTGTGGGTACCTATGGAGGCACATTCATGAACACATTTCCCATACCTATCTTAAAAATACAAATTTATTAAATATGTAAGTATATGTATTTACTTTGTCATACAAAAGGCATGAGGCATACTATAAAGATTGTATCAGGCACTTAGGTTTATAGCTGTGTGTTATTGTGATTAGTATAATTTAATTATAACTATAAGTTAATTTTACCTTTAAACAAGTGGTTTGAACTTAGGGTAGAAATTCTTGATTAAAAACAGATTTTCTGTAAATAATCATTATAGAAATCTATTTTAAAGAAATGAAAATTCTACCACAAAATAAAAACTAAATAATAGACCTTATATATATTTACCAAAGCAGAAAATTTAAATTATCTGCTTCGGTTTTGATGATTGTTTCAAAATTTTCAAAGTTGTGTGCATTCACTTTCTGCTGATGTTTCTCAGGAGACCTTCTTATTTTTTATAAGACATTTCAAGAAATTATTTGAAGACTCAACATTTCCCACACCCGAGTTTCTATGCTTAGTTCCCTTTCTGCTTGAAGGAAATGCAGAAATAATTCTTGGAAATGCGAAAGGTAGTGGCTCTAAGACTGGGGATGTCTTTTCGTTTACGTCATTGATGGAGTCCAAGTGGCAACAGTCACTCTGTGCTCCACTACTCCACCGTGTGACTTTAGATGTTCTGAAGTGACAGGTCCTACCATCATGACCCTCTTGCCATTCATCACTCACGGCCGCTAGGCTGAAACGCTGAAGAAAGCAGACCTCCAAAGTCCTCTTCGTGAATGTTGGTCCGTGAAGAACAATGAAATCACCAGGAAGAATTGGAGACAATAAAGCCATATGTCTGAGAGGGCACTCGGAAATGAGAGTGACAAAGAAGCAGAAGAGAGACAGGAAGAGTGCAAGAGAGAAGAGAGTGTCTATGTGTACACTCCGCCTAATACCAGCTTCCCTTGGTTACTGGTTGAAAACAGGTTAACTGTGAGGGTGAATAACTATCCACTTACTTGGGAAATGGTTTTGGATCCCTATAATGGCAAAGATTAGCACAGTAAAGAAACCTATTGCTAATACAAGAAGAGTCCATCTCTATCCATTCTGTATGTGTGAATACCTCCTCCTGTCTCTCTCGGTGTGTATGATATAAATATATATCAAAATTTCACAGCATCTATAAACCTTTAAGGTAGTCTAGCTTATTCAGTGATGCCTTTACTAAATTAGTCATTTGAAACATCTAAAGCATCAGGTGCCAGAGAGAATGCTTGATGGTGAGAAAAATAATGAAAAAGAAATCCTAAAATTTAGTTTTTCTTTCTTTTCTTTATATTGTCACCTATTTGGTAAACGGTTTTGAATACCTAAAAGGCAAAGACTAGCACAGTGAAACCTGTTGCTAATAAACAGGAGTCCATATCCATTTGCTCTTAGGTACCCTAAGCTAAAAGTGTTCAGGACTTAATAGTTATTCAGCTCCGCGGGTAAGCTTACTGAACCAAAGGGAACTGGTGTTTGTTAGGTGCAGGGAGCTGTTCAAACTGATTCTTCTGTAAATGTTACACTTTCTAAGCTAGGGTGAGTCAGAGACATAGATTTTACAGGTACTCCCAGCATGTCCCAGTTACTAACTAACTAAGCTTCACATACCTGTGGTGACAATCCACCCAAACAGTTCTTTAATAACGGTGTCTCTCATCTGTTTCTACACTCTCACTATTCCTTCCTGTAGTTATGTTCAAAATCGGCATGCATTAAATCCTTCCCTTGGATTTTCATTCTGAGAAAACTAAGAAAAAATTAAGTCAAGTTATCCACCTTTGAAAGAGTATAAACTGTGGGCATAAAATCAACCACGAAAGCTTCCAGTGAATTCTATGAGCGTGAAAATGCCCACTTCTCTTGAACAGAAGAAGCAGAACCTCATTGGGGAAAGAGGACCACAGAAGGATATTACCTCTGAGACAAATTGTGAAAGATAATCTTAAGTATGGGAAGAGAATAAAGTTCTTAGGCAGAAGAAAATCACCTCCTTAAAAAAAACTTTAAAAAATGCAGCATCATTGAGGACCTCGAGTATTTTTTCTTTGGAGCTTGGAATGAAGTAGAATCCTTATGATAGAAGCAGCCAGGAATTTAAGCATATGCTTTCTCGTGGCTGACCTTGCATGCTCTGCTAAGTTATAGGATTTTATCCTGAGGGCAGAGGAATGATATTGACAGGTTTTAAATAAACAACAACAACAAAAAAAATGACACAATCACATTTGACTCCTGAAATTCACAGAGATAGAATTGTGAAAATGGATTGGAGAAGCCATGACCTAAAGCAGGGACATCAGTTAAGAAAATTCTACAGGCAGTCAGAGGAGAGATTCTGTGGTAAACATTAGCAGTGGAGAGAAAGTACCATACTCTTGTGGTATTTTGTCCTATTTGCTATTGTCCTGCCTTGCTTTTTTCTTGCAGGCCTGCTTTTTTCCGAAGAGGGAATAGAGGGGGGAATGGATTTAGGGGTGAAGGCAGGTGCAGGGAGCTGGGAAGAATGGAGGAAGAGGAAACTGTGGTGATAGACGAATCTATTTTCAACAACAACAACTAATAATTAATAATTAAATTTAATAATCTTAGAAACTACAAGATTTGTGATTTATTGCAGAAAGGTTATAAAAGAAAATGCCCAAGATTTTAGTGAGGAGTATATTGTTCCTGAAGTGGAAGATTATCAAATAGCAAAGCAGAAGGAGAATTTTAATTGGGGACTCTTTTTATTTCACCTTTTGCCATGAAGCCTCCGTTTATTTATTAGTTGAAGCTGTATGGTATGTCGTTGGTTACGTGAAACTGGGACTTTAGCCAATTGGGTTCTAATACATTGAATAATTTATTAAAAAAATCTCAAAAACTCAGTTTATTTACCATTTGTAAATACTATTTTTTTAATTCTGTATATGTGTGAAAAGAAGCAAAATTGACAAAAAAATCTTTACTAAATTAATAAAAGGCAGGGGAAACCCAAACCGATAGAATCAGAGGTGAAAAGGGAGACATTACAACAGACATTGAGGAACTTTTTAATCATGAGGCTGTACTTTAAAATTTAATATTCAACTAAATTGGAAAATTAAAAAAATAATCTGTGGATATATATGATCTACCAAAGTTGAGCTAGGATGAAGAGAACATTTTTAAAGACCTATAACAAAGAACAAGATAGAAGCAGTGATCAAAAATCCCGCAACGCTAAAGCACAGTGCCAGTTGGATGCAGCAAAAATTTTATCAGCTCTTCAAAGAAGAAATAATACATAAATTCTCAGTCTAAGATAGAAGTATATAATTTTTCTATATAGGGATTACCTCAATATAATAAAGGCTACCTATGACAAACTAATACCTATAGTGATGTCATATGTGGAAAAAGAAAACTAAACTTAAAGCATTCTCACTAAATAGCAAGACAATGTGCACTCTTACCACTCCTATTCGATGTAGTGCTTGATGTCTCAGCTAAAGCAATAAGACAATAAAATGAAAGTGATGCAAGCCAGAAAGAGGTAATCCAAATCATCCCTATTTACTGATGGCTTGATTTTACAAACGAAACACACTCAAAGACTCCACCAGGCAACACCCAGAGCTGAACAGACTTCCAGTCAGTGACAGATTACAAGATTAACATAGATACCCAAGTTAGTAACCTATATACCAAAAACAAACATACCTAGAAATAAATCACAAAAAGCCTCACTCATAATATACCCAGTACTCAAAAAAACCCAAAGAACAAAGAACAAACAACAACAACAACAACAGTGGACTATACCTATAAATCAAATCAACAACCTAGGGGTGCAGACACAGAGGCCATAGAGGTGAGCCTAATATGATTGTTTTGCTAAATGGATATAGTAGCATATAGCTGTCTAAATTCATGCCTTTATTCCTATAGATAAGTTCAAAGACCAGATTGGAGGGTTGGGGATTTAGCTCAGTGGTAGAGCGCTTGCCTAGGAAGCGCAAGGCCCTGGGTTCGGTCCCCAGCTCCGGAAAAAAAAAACAAAAAAACAAAGACCAGATTGGAAACAAAAAAGTATCTTTGTGCAGTATATGATGGGTAATATTGGGGCCTCAGAAGCAGTGCAGAGAAAAGGTGACTGAAATATACAGTTACAAATCAGACATCAGTGTCATCCTTCTTCTCATAGATACTCAAGACACATTGGATAGGAAGAGCAATAATATAAAAAGTATCAGAGATCCAGGAAGACTGAATCGAAGCCATCTCTTCAAGGCTCTCCTGTGGCGGTCAGGAACTCAAAACAGCTCTGGTTGCCTGCAACAACATTCTCAAGTCTTCACTCTTTAATGAGCTGTTGAAATTGGTGGCTTTTTTGGGGGGGGGGAAAGAATCAGATGTCTTTAAGGATATGGCTACTGGTTGATCAACCATGTTCCAGTGGATGACACTATATGTAGGAGTAGATGTCAGCACAAATTAGGCTTGATGGGCTATATAAAAAATTTAAAAGATGATAGGAATTTGGGAGGGGATGGTGAGGCAGTGGGTGGATCAGGAAGCTGGTCGTAAAAGATGTGGGTGTGAATATGACCAAAATACATATACAAAATACATTTTATTACATTCTCAAAGAGTCAAAACTAAAATTATAGCTAACAAAAAGAATTGCAATATTAAAAGGCTCAAGGAACGCTGCTTGATGAGTGAACTACCACAGTATTAATAGAACTGGTATTCTATATAGTACTCAGGGTTGAGAACAGGACTGTGTGTAAGGTGATGAATTACAAATGAGCAGCAGGAATCTATATAAAAGTTACCAAGAAGTAGAGGCAAATTCAAGCAGTGAAATTCTTGTTTCTCAAATGTGAACTAATTTACCAATATTATTTTATTATCCCCAAAGACTTTCCTCCTGATTCATCACAGGAACTTATAATTAGTTCTGCAAAATATCTTGTTCTGAATTTTTATGTATAGATGTTTCCTCCCAAATGGAAACATGAATTCTTTGTTGCATTTTTAAAATAAGGGATAATGCATCTGATAATCAACCATACTGTTATGCAGGCTTCTCCTTTTTATTCTTTATAAAATGGTATTGTATAAATTAAATGCTATGTTTATCCATCTACCATGAAGATTATCTAAAAAATTTTTTTCTATTCTAAGGTGATTTCTAGCAAATCTGCAGTAGATATTGATTTTTGAGTTATTTGAACACATATGATTTCAAGTATCTTGGGAAATAGCTAGTGATGGAATTTTAGATCACATAATAGAGGCATATTGAATATTGGCCTAAACCACTAGAACTTAGCCTATTACATTGTACAAGTTCAGAGCCCCAACAAGAATATATAATTAACCCCTCCATTTGTACAAATCCACAAAACACTTTCTGTTCTCGCTTCTGTTAATTTTAGTCACTGAGATGAATGAGTTCTACTGTGCTTGGCTTCAATTATTTATCTTTTAAGATGCCTAAATGGAATTGAAATTCTTGTGAAGTCATGACATGAGCATCTGATTTTGTTTCTGTATGTGTTTATAGAGTCTGCGTGAACCACCTACTTAAGAGGACTATTCTTTTTATTGACAGTGTTGCACCAAAGGCTAAGTGCTGGAATACGACTGAATTTGTTTTAGTACAAATAATGCAATATCAGATGGTCCAGGCCATCAAACTCTTGATTAAATGTAATTCCACTGAGTAAATCCACTACAGAGAAGAGTTCAGGAGTGAAATCGCATTTCAACTGTTTTCATCACAGTTAATGCTATTGTTTTTTTACTCTAACCACAGATATGCAGCTTGACTTTTTACTAATAAACCTGGATATATTAACAACAGTAGAAAAATAACCATAAGGGTATTTCTGCTTACTAGTCTGGTTGTTCATCTTTTTCACAATACATTGAATGAACTTTGTTATCTGGAATTATAACTCATGCAATTACAGTAATTCAGCAGCCACAAAATTCCCAATATGTGCTTTATAAAAATCATTATACACGCGTTGTTCAATTTTCAATGTATTAATAAGAGAGTCTTCACTTCTTCAAGGACTTTCTGACTTGTGCCCTTATTAAATGCTTCCAAAGAGATATCTGTTTAAGATATATATATATATATATATATATATATATATATATATATATGCACACAAACTTGTCAGTATATACACTTCTTTTATGTGGACATCTCAGAGCTGAACAGTTAGCAAATTGATGATGATGATGATGATGATGATGATGATGATGATGATGATGATAGTGATGACGACTGTAAATTTGAGAATGAGTATAGGGAATAATAATTAAAGGGAGGGAACTGAAGTGGGAAAATGCTTCAAATATATGCTGACTTAAGAAATTAAAAAAACAAAGATTCTATAAGCAGGTCAGGATAGTACATGCTTTTAATTTCAATACCTAAGAAGCAGATTCAGGTAGATCCCTGTAAGTTCAATTTAGCCTTGCCTATATACATAATCTTAGGCTAATTAAGGTTACAAAGTCAGACCATACATAACATTATATGATCTCTATGTACATAATAATTTTCTGAATAGTGTTAAGAAGGAAAGATAAGGATATATCTTTTTTTTCTAAATTGTGCTTTCATTTAGAGTCTCAATGAACAAGAAAATTAAAACCAATACATAGAATTCATCTAATCCCATATATGAAAATGAAAACGTGGGTTTAAAAATGTAGTTCTGTGCCAAAAGCTCCTTCAATGCTGAATATGTGTGCAGAAGGTAAAAACTTCCTGCTATTGTAGCTTCACATCTCTCTGCCAGTATTAATGTTAGTACCATTTCTGGGCTCTTTGCCATGAGATACAGAAGGTCAATATTATATATCAGATGTATCACTGCCTGTCACTTTAAAGGAAAACCAAAAATGTACAACTGTTGGGTCCTATCACTTGTTCATCAGATTTTCTAAAGCCTTAGCACATTTTGTTAGTTTCTTAACAATTTATTTGTACAACGACATCACCTGGAATCCAGGGAAACTGAAATATGCCATGTGCTTTCTCAGTGAAAAATATGATATCTAACTAATGCACCAAGTGTTTTTGAATTATTAATTTATATCTTAGCAAACTTCCCTAGTTATATTATTGTTTCTATTTTAAATGTCTTGGGGTGGATTCTTTATGCCAAATAAATCAGAATAAAATTACCATAGAAGGCTGCATTCTCACGTATGTAATCTAAGGACAGGGGCACTCAGTGTCCCTTTGCCATCTCTTGCTATGTCCTATCTTCCAGACTTTAAAAGTTCACATTGGACACACTTAAGCTGAATGCAAATATGATGCAGTGAGACATATTTTATATCAAGATGCCAATATTGATATTAATTCTGATCAAGACATCATCATAAGATTTTACTTCAGCATGACTCAGATGATGCTAAAAACAAATTCATTGAAGTATATATTAATAAATATGAGATTTTACAAACACTGTCAGCATTGAATCAATAAAAAATTGTGTAATAATTGTCCTGGACATAGTCTACACAGTAGTTGTAACTTTATAAATCATGCAATCATAAATAGATTCCCACATGCCCACTTTCCCTACAGATACACAGGCACACCCACACAGTCACACATACTATGATCTTATTTTTGGGTAAGTATATTAATTTTATAAAACTTAGTTCTGAAGGAAAGTTTAAATTTTAACTAACTCACTCATTTAGCAAATGAAATAGAAAGAAACTGCATGTGAAGCAGTCCATCAGATTCCAGAAGTCAGGGGAACAGAACACCAGCCCTGTGTAAAGAAATTCAGACGGCATTACAACTGGTGGCAGCACCTTTAGAATGTTAGGAGGATCCACTTATAATTCACTTACGATCACTACTAATACTATAATACTGTTAATATCGTATGCTCCCATTTGAAACAATATAGAACTTTTTCTACCTGCTAGCTTAATACTGTCACAGACTGTACTAGCTATAAAATGACGTCTGAAAGACATCATGAGATGTCTCAAGAATCTTTTTTTCCACAACACAAAACCCCAAGCTTAAAAGTTGAGCAGATAATGTGCTGAAAGGAACATGGAAGGAGTTGGTGCAGTGAGGCTGAATAAGAGACATATTTCATATATATATAATTCTCAAGAATGAAGAAAATATTTTTATGTAAAAGAACCCATTTTTATGTGTCACCTTTCTGCACTCATAATCTGACATTTCTGTGTCTTTGACATAGTATACAGGCCATTATTTTTTTTATCTGACATACCAACATTTTTAAAAAGATCAAAGTTTTTTAACCTTTACACTACCAATACTTTATCTGAATAATTTTCTGGAATGGTTATCGCTGCACTGAAGTGTACTTGGCAGTAGCAATCCCCTTTGGTTATCTCCCTGGTTGTGAAAACAGAAACGACTCGAGATTTGACAAAGGGAGTGTGATTGGGGAGGATTGTGTAATTCAGTAGTTGAGAACCCCTGGCTTTTGAAGAGAACAAGAGAATTACCTATATTTCTAGTTGTTCAGCAAGAATCACTTTTTAATTGCTTTATGGTAAGGAATGGATCTCACAGACATGAAATACATGGGGACGCGCACTCATATGTTACATAACCATCGGGTGGACAAGCTGATGGTTGCTGAAATAAGGAAGTGGTATTCTATCTTCTATCTATACTAGAGTAATTAATTGATCTTAAACCCTAAATTCTGTATCTTAACACCATGAAAGTATTTTCGTCTCCTTCTCCTGGAGTCTTCTATGGGCAGGGTGGCATTTTCCATATCTTGGGTCCTACCAATCTGAAAGTGGAAGAAGAGAGTAAACACGCTGTGTGCTTCTGAACATTTTATTTTAAGCGAATTTCAAACATATAAGAAAGCTGAAAGAGGCGAAAGACTTATACGATCTGAAGAATAAAAGCAATATACAGCAAACTAGTAGCTAATGTTAAACTAAATGGAGAGAAACTTGAAGCAATCAAACTAAAATCAGGGACTAGACAAGGTTGCCCACTCTATCCCTACTTATTCAATATAGTATTTGAAGTCCTAGTAAGAGCAATCAGACCACAAAAGGAGGTCAAAGGGATACAAATTGGAAAGGAAAATATCAAAATATCACTATTTGCAGATGATATGATAGTATACTTAAGTGACTCCAAAAGTTCCACCGGAGAACAACTGGATAAGCATGGATAAACAACTTCAGCAAAGTGGCTGGGTATAAAATTAACTCAAACAAATCAGTAGCCTTCCTCTACTCAAAGGATAAACAGGCAGAGAAACAAGTTAGGGAAATGACACCCTTCACAATAGTCCCAAATCATATAAAATACCTCGGCACGATTCTAACCAAGCAAGTGTAAAAGATCTGTTTTTAAGTATCTGAAGAAAGAAATTGAAGATCTCAGAAGATGGAAAGACCGGTCATACTCAAGGATTAATATAGGAGTAATATAGTAGAAATGGCCATTTTGCCAACAGCAATCTACAGATTCAATGCAATTTCCATCAAAATTCCATCTCAATTCTTCATAGAATTAGAAAGAGCAATTTGCAAATTAATTTGGAATGAAAACAAAGGCAGGATAGTGAAAACTATACTCAACAATAAAAGAACTTCTGGGGGATACACCATTCCTGACCTCAAGCAGTATAACAGAGCAATAGTCATAAAAACTGTACAGTATTGGTGGATCAGTGGAACAGAACCGAAGACCCAGAAATGAACCCACACACCTATGGTCACTTGATCTTTGATGAAGGAGCTAATACCGTCCAATGGAAAAAAGATAGCATTTTCAACAAACGTTGCTGGTTCAACTAGAAGTCAGCATGTAGAAGAATGCAGATCGATCCATTCTTATCACCCTGTACAAAGCTTAAGTCCAAGTGGACCAAGGAGCTCCACATCAAAGCAGATACACTCAAACTAATAGAAGAAAAGGTGGGGAAGAGTCTGGATCACATGGGCACTGGGGAAAGTTTCCTGAACAAAACACCAATGGCTTATACTCTAAGATCAAGAATTGATAAATAGGACCTCATAAAATTGCACAGCTTTTGTAAGGCAAAGGAAACTATTGTTAGAACAAAACAGCAACTGACAGATTGGGAAAAGATATTTACCTATCCTGCATCTGATAGAGGGATAATATCCAAAATATACGAATAATTCAAGAAATTAGACTCCAGAGAATCAAATAACCCTATTAAAAATGGGGTACATAGCTAAACAAGGAATTCTTCATTGAGGAATGCCGAATAGCTGAGAAGCACCTAAAGAAACGCTCAACATCTTTAGTCATTGGGGAAATAAATGTAAATCAAAACAACCCTGAAATTCCACCTCACACCAGTCAGAATGAGTGGCTTAGATAAAAATCTCAGGTGATGACAGATGCTGGTGAGGATGTGGAGAAAGAAGAACACTCCTCCATTGTTGGTGGGATTGCAAACTGGTACAACCATTCTGGAAATCAATCTGGAGTTTCCTCAGAAAATTGGACATTCCGCTACCTGAGGATACAACTATACCTCTTCTGGGCATATACCCAAAAGATGTTCCAACATACAACAAAGACACATGCCCCACTATGTTCAGAGAAACCTTATTTATAATAGCCAGAAGCTGGAAATAACCCAGATGCCCTTCAACAGAGAAATGGATACAGAAAATGTTGTACATCTACACAATGAATACTACTCAGCTATCAAAAACAATGGCTTCATGAAATTTATAGTAAATGGATGGAACTGGAAAATATCATCCTGAGTGAGGTAACCCCAATCACTGAAAAAGACACATGGTATGCACTCACTGATAAATGGATATTAGCCCAAAAGCTCGAATTACCCAAAATACAATCTACAGACCACATGAAGCTCAAGAAGAAGTATGACCAGAGTACAGATGCTTCACTCCTTCTTAAAAGAGCAAACAAAAATATTTATAGGAGGGGATATGGAGGCAAAGTTTGGAGCAGAGACTGAAGGAATGGCCATTCAGAGCCTTCCCCACATGTGAGATATATATATGTATACACACACACACACACACACACACACACACACACACACACACACACACACACGGAGTCACAAAAACTAGATAAGATTGATGATGCTAAGAATTTCATGATGATAGGAACCGGATATAGATGTCTGTTGAGAGACAAAGCCACAGCATGAATACAGAGGCGAAAGCTAGCAGCAAACCATTGAACTGAGGATGGGACCTCTGTTGGAGGAATTAGAGAAAGGACTGAAAGAGCTGAAGGGATTTGCAACACCATAAGGACAGCAATGCCACCCAACCAGAGTTTCCAAGGACTAAAGCACTACCCAAAGACTACACATAGACTGACCCATGGGTCCAACTACATAGGTAGCAGATGATGGCCTTGTTGGGCATCAATGGATGGAGAAGCCCTTGGTCCTGCCAAGTGTGGACCCCCAGTGTAGGGGAATGTCTGGCAGGCAGGAAGCAGGGTTGGATGGGGAGGGGAACACCCTTATAGAAGAAGTGGAAGGAGTGAGATAGGGGGATTATGTCCAGGAAACTAGGAGAAGGAATAACATTTGAAATGTAAATTAAAAAGTAAAACCAGCAACAACAAAAAAACAAATGGGTATTACCATGCCTGACTGATTGTGTGAATAGTAAGATTTGAACTTGGAACGCATGTCCTGAGGCTTTTGCAGCAAACACTATGCTGACTGAGTTATCTCCCTCCCATGCTTTAGATTTCATAGTAGAACTCTTTAGGATATTTTAATCATTAAGTGAAACCCAGCACACAAATTTTTAAAGAATACTTTTTATTTCACATTTTTAATTTTGCTTTAGGCTAAGCAGCAACAAATAACCTCATATATTTATTTATCATTGTTTTTAGTGGCAGCAGCAAATCAACATAGCTTTGTATTTGGAATGTTGTTACAATTAATTTTGAACTTTTGTATAATATTATCAATTGATATTAAAATTATTATGATAATGTAAAAGAAGAAGGCTGAAAAAATTATATTCAGTCTCCTTTATTTTTTTTCTTTTTTCTTTTTTTTTTTTCGGAGCTGGGGACCGAACCCAGGGCCTTGCGCTTGCTAGGCAAGCGCTCTACCACTGAGTTAAATCCCCAACCCCTCTCCTTTATTTTTTAACTTGGGCTTGTAAACTCAGCATTACAGAGAAGGTACATTGTCATAGTATTTTCAGTGTATTAGGACAAACAGCAGTTTGGTCACTGATACTTTTGGCTATAATTGTCTTGGCTTGGTCTTAATGTACATATGTCTTCTATTATAAGAATGGAAAATGAGGCAAGACTGTAATTGTGTGTCAAGGAAAAATGATGTCTGCTTATACATTTTTTGAACATTATAATAAAATTAATAAAATTATTTTCTTCAGGGTGTCCAAGTATTCAGATTTTAAGAACCTGTGTAAACTAGGTGTAGGTGTGGATATAACTCTCAGTATCAGTCATTTCATCTCTCTTTATCTACTAAGAATGCAGTTCATTAGCACTTTAAATTAATTTTCTGGTCATTATTCTTCACCATAATGAAGCACATTGGTTTGATTTCATAGGCATGTATTCATAACTACCTACTTGTCTTATAAATGACTTATCTTCCCTGAGCAACTTTATTTAAGGTAAACTTGAATGATATATTTGTCTGCTCTGAAAATTATTGCCATTTCTGCAAAATGAAATTAATATTTTGTAAATGTAAATGTGTTACATGTACTAGTGCATGTAAGTCAAATCTTTAACCCACATACACATTATAATGAGTTAGAAATATTGACAGGATTCATAAAGCACCCTTTTCTTGAAGCCCAAGTGATAGCAATTCATTATAGAAGAGGATTATGTCAGATAAGATAAAGAGATGCAATTTGGACCTCACGAGTCTCATAACATTTCATTTGCATTGTAGTATAATGTCTAATGTAGGCAAATTGAGTAAATATTTTTTTTATTTCTTAGTCAATATAGTACTCAAAGTGAAAACATGTCATTCAGGATTCAGTTCTCTGTAATTATGTGTCTCTTTGTGCTACTTTGCATTGACATTTTTTCCTTACCAGGCATAAATTACATTTGTTTCTATAATATGTTTTCTCACACAATCCTCCGAGAATTCAGAAGCTGTGATATTTTTAATATACACTTTTTAGGTCTCTAGAAATTGGGCTAAAAGAAGGTGAGAATCTATCCAAGTTGACAAAAGAGAAAAGCCTGCTGAGAAGTGATGTGAGCATGCACAGCGGACACATGCATGCGGTATCCTAGAACTGTCAAGTAAGACATAAGCTTTATTAGAACAGAATTTTTATGTGTCAAAGCCTTTCTTAAATAAAAGTGACAATTTCTGACAGACATTGTGTCTGGACACGGATGCGTGACTAAGCAAGCAGTGCAGAAATGGTCTCTGAAATAGCTTTTAGTCAAGTAAACATTGGAAACGTCCAAGTTCTTCCTCTGTATGTCATCTGTAGACAGCAGTGTTGAAATGAAACATGCCTCTGCACCGTAACTTCTTAGAACACACACCGTTTTCCTTAGCATACTCCTAGGAAGATAACGCAGTACTGTGCAATACTGCTAGTAAAACCCGAGCTCACAATTCCATTTTGGTCTTGAGTCTGGATGCTGTCTCTACAAGTGCATTTCCCAGAAATGGGCTGCATCCTCTCAAAGACGACATCGTCCTTTTCATAGAAGGTAAAGTGACATAGGAATCTTTTTTTAAGTTTTTTTATTAACTTTATTTCTTATTTACATTTTGAATGTTATTCCCTTTCCAGGTTTCCGGGCCAACATCCCCCTAATCCCTCCCCCTCCCCTTCCTTATGGGTGTTCCCCTCCCCACCCTCCCCCCATTACCACCCTCCCCCCAACAATCACGGTCAGTCTTAGCAGGACCCAGGACTTCCCCTTCCACTGGTGCTCTTACTAGGATATTCATTGCTACCTATGAGGTCAGAGTCCAGGGTCAGTCCATGTATAGTCTTTAGGTAGTGGCTTAGTCCCTGGAAGCTCTGGTTGCTTGACATTGTTGTTCATATGGGGTCTCGAGCCCCTTCAAGCTCTTCCAGTTCTTTCTCTGATTCCTTCGACGGGGGACCTATTCTCAGTTCAGTGGTTTGCTGCTGGCATTCGCCTCTGTATTTGCTGTATTCTGGCTGTGTCTCTCAGGAGCGATCTACATCCGGCTCCTGTCGGCCTGCACTTCTTTGCTTCATCCATCTTATCTAGTTTGGTGGCTGTATATGTATGGGCCACATGTGGGACAGGCTCTGAATGGGTATTCCTTCTGCCTCTGTTCCAAACTTTGCCTCCCTATTCCATGCCAAGGGTATTCTTGTTCCCGTGACATAGGAATCTTTAGTGGCTTCTTTTCATGTCTCTTGAAAACCAAGGGTAGTAAGCCATTTGCTTCTGTTTGAAATAAGTTATTCCACATGGACAAAGAGCATTGATTTCTGCTTTTATCAAAGACATTTTGTGTACTGAGTTAGTCGTCTGGCCTTGGTGGATTGCAAAAGTCCACCTTTGTAATTGGGCTGCACTCTGATGAATACGTTGATATATGAATACAATGCAATGATTTCTGTTTCCATACTTTATTTCCTTACAGTCATTTACCTGTCATAAGATCTTTTCAAATTATCTCTATTTCTACCTACAACGTTTCCCTGAAACAGTCATTAAATGCAGCAAGCTTAAAGATCGTACAGGCTTCTGAGCATTAGAAGTGGAGAGGTAGCTTATGGGAATGGTTTTTGTCTCTGGCTGATCTCTACACTGGAACATAGTCGTGTTCCTCTCCTGCATATAGTCTTGTTCTCATTACACTGTGGAAATTTGAATTCTTTCCCAGGTGCCTCTTAAAAGTTTGATTATATCCTTGAAATGTATTTAACTCAGAGTAAGGGAGAGAGAGGAGTTATGTGGGAGGAGAAAGAATAGGCCAGGGAGGAGGAGTTAGGAGGATAAAGGGAGAAAAAGACAGTCACAGTTCATTGATGGAACGTCTGAGACTCACATCCATTAATTCCATTTTGTCCTACTTATTAGAGGTAAAGCAGTCTCTACACTGTCTATTGAAGCTCCAATGAAGACTATAAAAGAACCAGCAAATGGGCACTTTGACTTCTCCTAATTGGACAAAACTGCCAGCTATCTGTAAGTCATTCACCCGATCTTATCGCACGGTCCAAGACTCAGCTGGCAGCACTGAAGTATACTCATGGGTGCCTCCGTGAAGACCATGTTGAGTTCAGATATATATTATGGGCCCATCGAGACCAGTTTTCATTTTATGGATGGTTTTAGTAACATTCAAGAAATTTATAAATATGATGAGGCTATCTTCAAGCCCTCGGTTCATCACTACATTCTACAAGTACTCTCTTGAATGTCCCTGAGAGAAACAACATGCACCAGAAGCTATATTGTACATGAAATCCTTGGAAAGGTTTCAGTTCTTGCTCTCATAGCCAAGGAGATAAATAAATATGTTAGGGAAAAAAAATCCCAAAAATTTTCATTAGTTTGTTTTGTGTGGTGGTCTTTTTCATATTCTTTGAACATGCCATTTCCTCATTGTCTCCTCTGCTGGTATGTGAGAACTATCGCAGTAAAACTATTATTTAACAAGGTTGCTTAATCAAAATGACATGTGAATTAATCAAGAACACGTTGTACTTCCTGGCTGCTAAAGCAGTCTAGGCTAGAGTGATGCTATTGCTACCCTGTCTTGTGATTGCACTGCATGCCGTAGGTTATAAATAACCTCGCACTTACGATTTCATTTGATCTTCATAAAGAAATTCTAGAGGAGAAAATTTCGAATTGATCTCTCCATTGTTGACATGAATGGGGGCACAAAGAGGTTTTGTATTGCTACTGGATTCATATAATTATACATGTGAAACATGTTTTAAAATAGAAGAGAGAAAGAAAGAGGGGGAGAGAAGGCAAGAAGAGTCAGAATGGAGGACTAGGATTCAAAGCACATATGATCACATCACACAGCAGGTACCTCCCAAGACCAGATTCTTGAGGACACACAGCTGACTCTCAATGTCAGTAACAACAAGAAGAAATTAGGATGACTTTTCAAGTTCGGTGAGTCACAGCATCGTGAAAAAAATTGAACCTTAAAACTTTCATTTCATCCTGTATTTTCTGTGAAGCCAGTGATTCTATACCACAGACAAAAGCATTGAAAAGACATCTCAAAGGCAGAGAGAGGAGCACAGAATATAATGACTAGCACTTTTTAAAAGTTAGTGCAAGAATTCTCTCAGTGGCTATCAAATTAGGGAAGCATCAACTGATCTCCTTAAAACACAAAATGTAAAACGTTCCTTTTTCTATCTTTGTGACTAAATGACTTACACTGAAAGATTACCATAGCTCAGGCGGGTGGTCTCCAAAAAAGTTATGTTCCTTCCAAGGGCAACCATTACCAATGGATCATCCACATGGGACTCTTTTGCTCTAACCTGGGATAATTCCAAAGAGCCACTTCAGCTCTAGGAGAGTTTATGAACTGGCTGTGTCACAGCTTTAAACCCTGCTCAAACATGCTCTTCAACTTGTAAGAATCCATCCCAAAAGACACCCTGTGTGCCAACCTTTATTCTGGTTGATGCTGCTACTACTATCCATGACCCTAACATACATTAGGACTCATAGACAAGTTACAGTTAGAAGTTCTATAATGGCTTCTGTTGCTGATGTCCGCCATTATTTTTTCAAGTCAGAGTTTCCCTTGCTTATTGGTATTAGTACGTTCCACTTAATCTATAGCAACCCCTGACATTGCTACTGTAAATCCTACATCTAGTGACTAGCTTTCATAGAGTTAGTATAGCAACCCTTGGATGTGATAAACAGTGAAAGAATGTCTTCTTGAGGTATGATTCAACTTTTATGAAGTTAATCACTGGAATGATATGGTGGGCAAACAATGGATCAGTGTTTTAAAATGTGTTTCCTTGATACTAGAACATTGAGAGGTGAGTACTACTATTTTTTTGATTTGTGGTTGGAATATGTTGTGTGTTTTGTGTGTGTGTGTGTGTGTGTGTGTGTGTGTGTGTGTGTGTGTGTGTGTGAAATACTTGAAGAATGGAGCCATGGTGATGAAAATGTTTGATGTTGGTGAAGTTAACCTGTGTACCCTATGTTCCAAACCCATTTTCTGTGGGAGTAAGAGGAAAAGTGATAAGACATTCCTTAACCAAATTCACTGGGATGGTAGGATCATCCATTTCTCTTGGAGGGATTTAGGATCAATCTTACAATTGTATGTATTACTCCATCATTTGCAGATTTTCAAGCCTCCATTTGTATATATCTTCCTGGCCTTTTAAAAATTTCTATTTTGGCTTTAAATAAATAGTTTGTAGCCATGAGTAAAGGTTTGGCTTCATAACTATTTCCTCTCTTTACATATTTTTCTGACAGTTTGTTAGAAAAAGACATGAAACATTAATTATATCTGGGTTAAAGTAAACTGCCTCTCAAACTTTATTTTTGTGTGAGTGCATTTATTATTCTAAGAACATTAGGTATGACCTGAGTACTTTTTCAGTAATTTAATTAAAACATATCTGAGACAGTTTTGTGGGAAATAATGAAGGGTATCAGGAAAGGAAGGGGAAATGATGTCAGAGTAATGATGCGACAATGTAGGTCAAGCTTTGCTAGTCTTAGAACTGATATTTTGTGCTATGTGTTGATTTACGAGACTCTTGTACTCTTCGCAATGGAAGTCAGTAGCATCCCTCTTCCAGTCCTTTCTGATGTCACAGTCAAACACCTTCATATTGGTTAAGGTTTATGGATCAAAAATCACTGCAGTGTTGAAAGTGATGGTTTAAGATATTAAGGACATTATAAATAAGGCTGCTATGAACATAGTGGAGCGTGTGTCTTTGTTGTATGTTGGAACATCTTTTGGGTATATGCCCAGGAGAGGTATAGCTGGGTCCTCAGATAGTGCAGTGTCCAGTTTACTGAGGAACCTCCAGACTGATTTCCAGAATGGTTGTGCCAGTTTGCAATCCCACCAACAATGGAGGAGTGTTCCTCTTTCTCCACATCCTCGCCACCATCTGCTCTCACCTGAGTTTTTGATCTTAGCCATTCTGACTGGTGTGAGGTGGAATCTCAGGTTTGTTTTGATTTGCATTCCCTGATGACTAAGGATGTTGAACATTTCTTTAGGTGCTTTTTGGCCATTTGAGAACGTTTTGTTTAGCTCTGTACCTCATTTGTAAATAGGGTTATTTGGCTCTCTGGAGTCCAACTTCTTGAGTTCTTTGTATATTTTGGATATTAGCCTTCTATCAGATGTAGGATTGGAAAAGATCTTTTTTCAATCTGTTGGTTGCCATTTTGTCCTGATGACAGTGTCTTTTACCTTACTGAAGCTTTGCAGTTTTATGAGGTGCCATTAGTCGATTCTTGATCTTAGAGCATAAGCCATTGGTGTTTTGTTTGGGAAAATTTCCCCAGTGCCCGTGTGTTTGAGACTCTTCCCCACTCGCACTTTTTCTTCTATTAGTTTGAGTGTAACTGCTTTGATGTGGAGGTTCTTGATCCACTTGGACTTAAGCTTTGTACAGGATGATAAGCATGGATCGATCTGCATTCTTCTACATGTTGACCTCCAGTTGAACCAGCACCATTTGTTGAAAAGGCTATCTTTCTTCCATTAGATGGTTTTAGCACCTTTGTCAAAGATCAAGTGACCATAGGTGTGTGGGTTCATTTCTGGATCTTCAATTCTGTTCCACTGATCTACCTGCCTGTCTCTGTACCAATACCATACAGATTTTTTTTTATGTCTATTGCTCTGTAATACTGCTTGAAGTCATGGATGGTGATTCCCCCAGAAGTTCTTTTATTGTTGAATATAGTTTTTGCTATCCTGGGTTTTTGTTATTCCAAATGAATTTGCAAATTGCTTTTTCTATCTCTATAAAGAATTGAGTAGTAATTTTGATGGGGATTGCACTGAATCTGTAGATTGCTTTTGGCAAAATGGCCATCTTTATTATATTAATCCTGTCAATCAAGGAGCATGGAAGCTCTTTCCATCTTCTGAGACCTTCCTCAATTTCTTTCTTCAGAGACATAAAGTTCTTGTCATACAGATCTTTCACTTGCTTGGTTAAAGTCACACCAAGATATTTTATATTATTTGGGACTATTGTGAAGGGTGTAATTTCCCTAATTTCTTTCTCAGCCTGTTTATTCTTTGAATAGAGGAAGGTTACTGATTTGTTTAAGTTAATTTTATACCCTGACACTTTGCTGAAGTTGTTTATCAGGTTAAGTAGTTCTCTAGAGGAACTTTTGGAGTCACTTAAATACACTAGCATATCATCTGCAAATAGTGATATTTATTTGATTTCTTCCCTTCCAATTTGTATCTCTTTTGACTTCCTTTTGCTGTCTGATTGCTCTGTCTAAGACTTCGAGTACTATATTGAATAAATAGGGAGAAAGTGGGCAGCCTTATCTAGTCCCTGATTTTAGTGGGATTGCTTCAAGTTTTTCTCCATGTAGTTTGATGTTACCTACTTGTTTCCTGTATATTGCTTTTACTATGTTTAGATTTAGGCCTTGAATTCCTGATCTTTCCAGGACTTTTATCATGAAGGGTGTTGACTTTTGTCAAATGCTTCTTCAGCATCTAATGAAATGATAATGTGGTTCTTATCTTTGAGTTTGTTTATATAGTGGATTACATTTATGGATTTTCATATATTAAGCCATCCCTGCATCCCTGGCATGAAGCATACTTGATCGTGATGGATGATCATTTTGATGTGTTCTTGGTTTTGCTTTGCAAGAATTTTATTGAGTATTTTTGCGTCAATATTCATAAGGGAAATTGGTCTGAAGTTCTCTTTCTTTGTTGGGTTTTTGTGTGGTTTTGGTATAAGAGTAATTTTGGCTTTACAAAAGGAATTCGGTAGTGCTCCATCGGTTTCAATATTGTGGAATAGTTTGGATAGTATTGGTATGAGGGCTTCTATGAAGGTCTGGTAGAATTCTGCACTGAACCCATCTGGATCTGAGCTCTTTTTGGTTGGGAGACTTTTAATAACTGCTTCTATTTCTTTAGAAGTTATGGGGTTGTTTAGATGATTAATTTTTACTGATTTAACTTTGGTACCTGGTATCTGTCTAGAAAATTGTCCCCTTCCTTCAGACTTTCCAGTTTTCTTGAATATAGGCTTTTGTAGTAGAATCTGATGATTTTTTTCTTCAGATTCTGATGTTATGTCTCCCTTTTCATTTCTGATTTTATTAATTTGGATACACTCTCTGTGACCTCTGGGTAGTCTGGCTAAGGGTTTATCTATCTTGTTGATTTTCTCAAAGAGCCAGCTCCTGGTTTTGTTGATTTTTTTCATATTCCTTTTTTTCCTAATTGGTTGATGTTAGCTCTGAGTTTGATTATTTCCTGCCTTCTACTTCTCTTGGAATTATTTATTTATTTTTGTTGTAGAGCTTTTAGGTGTGCTGTCAAGCTGCTAACATATGCTCTCTCCTGTTTCTTTTTGCAGGCATTCAGAGCTATGACTTTTCTTATTACCACGCTTTCATTGTGTCCTATACATTTGGGAATGTTGTATCTTCATTTTCATTAAATTCTAAGAAGTCTCTCATTTGTTTCTTTATTTCTTCCTTGACCAAGTTGTTATTGAGTAGAGCAGTGTTCAGTTTTCATGTATATGTCAGCTTTCTGTCATTATTGTTGTTATTGAAGACCAGTGTTAGTGCGTGGTGATCTGATAGGATACATGGGATTACTTCTATCTTCCTCTGTCTGTTGAGGCCTGTTTTGTGACAGATTGTGTGGTCAGTTTTGGAGAAGGTACCATGAGGTGCTGAGAAGAAGGTATATCCATTTGTTTTAGGATTGAATGTTCTATAAATATCTGCAAATCCATTTGGTTAATAACCTGTTAGTTTCTTTATGTCTCTGCCTAATATCTGTTTCCATGATCTGTTCATTGATGACAGTGGGGTGTTGAAATCTCCTATTATTATCATGTGAGGTGCAATGTGTGCTTTGGGCTTTAGTAAGGTTTCTTTTATGAATGTAGGTGTCCTTGCATTTGGAGCGTAGATATTTAGGATTGAGAATTCGTATTTGTGGATTTTTCCTTTGATCATTATGAAGTGTCTTTCCTTATCGTTTTTAATGATTTTTGGTTGAAAGTCAATTTTATTTGGTATTAGAATGGCAACTCCAACTTGTTTATTTGGGCCATTTTCTTGGAAAGTTGTTTTCCAGTCATTTACTCCCAGACAGTGTCTGTTTTTGTCTCTGAGGTGTGTTTCCTGCATGCACCAAAAATACTGGGTTCTCTTTACGTATTCAGTCTGTTAGTCTATGTCTTTTTATTGGGGAATTGAGTCTGTTGATGTTGAGAGATATTAAGGAATAATGATTGTCACTTCCTGTTATTTTCGTTGTTAGAGGTGGAATTATCTTGTCTCTCTTTTGGTTTCATTGCAAGAAAATTATAGTCTGGCTTTCTGTACAGTGTAGTTTCTCTCCTTGTGTTGGAGTTTTCCATCTATTATTCTTTGTAGGGCTGGATTTGGAGAAAGATACTGTGTAAACTTGGTTTTGTCATGGAATATCTTGGTTTCTCCATCTATGTTAATTGAGAGTTTTGCTGGATACAGTGACTTGGGCTGGCATTTTTGTTCTGATAATGTCTGTATAACATCTGTCCAGGATCTTCTGGCTTTCATAGTCTCTGGCGAGAAGTCTGGTGTAATTCTTATAGGTCTGCCTTTATATGTCACTTGACCTTTTCCCCTTAATGCTTTTAATATTCTTTCTTTGTTTTGTGTGTTTGGTGTTTTAACTATTATGTGACGGGAGGAATTTCTCTTCTGGTCCAATCTATTTGGAGTTCTTTAGGCTTCTTGTGTGTTTATTAGCATCTCTTTCTTTAGGTTAGGGAAGTTTTCTTCTGTAATTTTGTTGAATATATTTAGTGGCCCTTTAAGTTGGGAGTCTTCACTTTCTTCTGTGCCTATTATCCTTAGGTTTGGTCTTCTCATTGTGTCCTACATTTTCCTGTGTGTTTTGGTCTGGGAGATTTTGCCTTTTACATTATCTTTGACAGTTGCGTCAATGTTTTCTATGGTATCTTCTGCCCCTGATATTCTATCTTCTATCTCTTGTATTCTGTTGGTGATGCTTGTATCTATGGTTCCTTGTCTCTTCCTTAGGTTTTCTAAATTTTGGGTTGTCTCCCTTTGTGCTTTCTTTATTGTTTCTATTTCCATTTTCAATTTGTTTACCTGTTTGGTTGTGTTTTCCTGTAATTCTTTCAGGGATCTTTGTGTTTCCTCTCTAAGGGCTTCTATTTGTTTACTTGTGTTTTCCTGCATTTCTTTAAGGGAGTTCTGTATGTGTTTCTTAAAGTCCTCCATCATTATACAAAAATGTGATTTTAAATCTAAACCTTGCTTTTCTGCTGTGTTTGGATATCCAGTATTTTCTTTGGCTGGAGAACAGGGTCTGATGATGCCAAGTAGTCTTGGTGTCTGTTGCTTAGGTTCCTGTGCTTGCCTCTAGCCATTGGGTTGTCTCTGGTGTTCACTTGTCTTGGTGTTTCTGAGAGTGACTTGACCCTGCTGTAGGTCTCTGTGTCAGCACTCCTGTAGTACAGGTTTCCTGTTTTCTTTCAGCCTTTTCTGAGAACAGGTGCTCTGCTTTCAGGTGTGTCAGCACTCCTGGAGACTGTCTTCCATCTCTTGGTGTGAGCAGGAATCAAAGGGTCCTGTCCCTGATTGCTTCGAAGTCCTTGCACCCAGGGGGTACTGTTGGAACTAGGAAATTCCCTCTTGAGTCTGGACTGTGGACTAAGGGTAGTCTCCTCTGACTTCTCAGGAGTATCCACACTTCTAAGTATTCAGCTCTCTCCCTCATGGGATTTGGTTGCAGGGAGCTGTTTGGCCAGTTCAGTTCGGTCCTGGGCACAGACCAGAGCAGCAAGTACTGGCAGCTGTTTGTCCCTATATCCCTGTGTCCAGAGGCACTGTGAAGCTTCCCCTTGGACCAGGGATGTGGGAAGAGGTGTGCAGAGGTGGCAGACTGTCCTGGGGTCTCAGCATGTCTGTACTCCTGGGTGGTCAGCTCTCTTCCCAATGGGATTTCAGTGCAGGGAGCTCTAATACAATGTTTTTTGTTTGTTTGTTTGTTTGGTTGGTTGGTTGGTTGGTTTTTTGTGACTAGTATTCAGTACGTTCTCAATAAATGTTTTTTGATTCTGAAAAATGCATGTACATCAAGCATATACACTTATTACATGAAGATTTGGCTAAAAATGTCAAAACAGAGCAATTTTTGCTGGGAAAATATTCTACTACTAAATAGGGTGTCCTCAGCCTGAATCTTTTGTTTTGTCACTGATACCTACAATTCAATAAATACTTATTGGTTGTTAAAAGTGCATCTATGTTAAGTAAATACACTTATTACATGGAGGTTTGACTTATATTTTCAAAACAGAAGTTTAACAGAAAAGTCATTTTGGATATAGGAACATCTGTAAATAACACAAGCTAAGCATTGTTATGCAAGAAACAATAGGCTGTCATGAGACAAAATTAGAGGGATCAGTTAGAGAAGGCAGCCATGGAAATACAGGAACAAAGAGTGCAGCAGGGACTGAAGGAATCTTCAAGAGACTGTCCCACCTGGGGATCCACCCCATGTGCAGCCACCAAACCCAGACACTATTGCTGATGCCAAGAAGTGCTTGCTGACAGGAGCCTGATATGGATGCATCCTGAGAGTCTCTGCCAGAGCCTTACTGATACAGATGAGGTTGTTTGCAGCTAACTATTGGAATGAGCATGGGCACCCCAATGAAGAAGTTAGGAGAAAGGACTGAAGGAGCTGAAGGGGTTTGCAACACCATAGGAAGAACAACAATATCAACCAACCAGACCCTCTAGAACTCTTAGGGACTAAACCACCAACCAATGAGTACACAGTGAGGGATCTGTGGCTCTAGCTGTATATGTAGCAGAGGATGGCATTGTCTGCCATCAATGGGAGGTGAAGCCCTTGGTCCTGTGAAGGCTCATTTCCCCAGGGTAGGGGAATGGCAGGGGGTTGAGGTGTGTGTGGATGGGTGGGAGTGGGAGCTTCTTCATAGAAGTAGGGAGGGGTGATGGGAAATGGGAAAAGGGATAACATTTGAAATTTAAAGACAAAGTATCCAACTCCAAAAAAAAAAAAAAAGAAAGAAAAGAAAAGAAAAAGAAAAAGAAAAGAATATATTCCTTAGAATACAGTGTTGAAACCAATGCCTAAAGCTGCAAAGAGCTAGCCAGAAATACTTCTGCTCTGCTTTCCCATCCACACATCTTCCGACCTTTATCTCTTCAGGTCTTAGTCACTTTTGAATAATATATGCTTACTGGCATTGGAGAGAAGGGATTCGCCTTCAGAGGGTGACTACTTAATCTCACAAAATCACCTTTGATTTTAAACATGGTCTGGTAGGGAACCATCCTGATAAATCAAAGCTACCTGTCTGTTTGTTTATTAAACAGGAATTGATGTGTAGCCCGGCTTGCTTCAACCCATGGTTTCTCTGTTCTCTTCAGTGCTGTGGTTTGTGGCAAGGTTCAAATGTCTACTGTTGCTGCTGTTTTGTTTTTATTTAACACCAGCCTTATTAACTTGATTTCTTTAGGACTGCTAAAATTCATAGTTTTAATTAGGAAATATATGCTCATAATGTTTCTAGAAGCACACCAGAGCAGAGTGTTATTGAATCTGCCATTTGAAATCATGTTTGTCATCCCCTCCAAAACAAAATCCTACTGGGAACTTTCCTGTGCACATTTTTAAGGCTAAAACACAGAAGGAGTATAACCCTTTCACTCTGTTGTGACACACACACTGCTCTTTCTAAACCTTAAAACAGGAGTGAGGCTGGCAAGGGAGCCAGACAGAAAAACAATTGCGAGCTTTTCCTATTATTTTGTAATTAGGTCTTAAATTTGCTGCTGCATCAACAAGAAATGACATGTAGGGTGACACTCTAGTGGCACAAATACCCATCAGTGTGGACATTCACACAGGCTAGGAAACACATTAGTTGTCAAGACCAGGGCCCTGAGATGACAACTGAAAACCATAATAAGACATGCCCTCGTGCCTCTTAGCATGGTTATAAATAAAGTAAAACAATGACTACTGTTGAAGATGTGGAGGAAGAAAATATTTTTGCACTGTTGATAGAAATATAAATTGATATAGCTGCTATGCTAAACAATCTGAAGGTTATTAAAAGATTACCAGAACTGCCAAATGAAATGCTAGTCCTCACAGATATGTAATCAAAAACAATGAAATCAGCATATCTAAGAGACCTTTGCACTCAATGTTCATTATAGAATTATTTATAATAAATGTGGTTCACATATAGTATGCAATATATACATATGTATATATATAGAGAGAGAGCAATGTTTACCTTAAAGAAGGAATATTAATTTTAAAAACGAATACCATCTCTTGAATAAATATAAACAAATCTGGAAGACATATTGCACATAAAATAAAACATATAACTTATGTCTTCCTCCTGTGTTTAAGTAAGAAGGTCAAAGTCACAGAATGGTTGTTTGAGGCTGAAGATGGAGAAATGATAAGGTATATGCAAAGGGACATGATTTTATTTATTAAAGAACAATAAATACCATGAATTTATTGTACAAAGTTACAACTATAATTGATAATTTATTGTATATTAGAAATTTACCGAGACCCGGTGAGAGAGAGACCCAACCGCCTGGTCAGGTGGGCACTCCTGAGGCTGCAGAGCGGAAGAGACCACCAACACTGCTCACCCCTGCCCACATCCCTGGCCCAAGAGGAAACTGTATAAGGCCTCTGGGCTCCCGTGGGGGAGGGCCCAGGAGCGGCAGGACCCCTGCCACAGACACCGCCGGACCCTGAAGGAAACAGACCAGATAAACAGTTCTCTGCACCCAAATCCCGTGGGAGGGAGAGCTAAACCTTCAGAGAGGCAGACAGGCCTGGGAAACCAGAAGAGACTGCTCCCTGCACACACATCTCGGACGCCAGAGGAAAAAGCCAAAGACCATCTGGAACCCTGGTGCACTGAAGCTCCCGGAAGGGGCGGCACAGGTCTTCCTGGTTGCTGCCGCTGCAGAGAGCCCCTGGACAGCACCCCACGAGCAAACCTGAGCCTCGGGACCACAGGTAAGACCAAATTTTCTGCTGCAAGAAAGCTGCCTGGTGAACTCAAGACACAGGCCCACAGGAACAGCTGAAGACCTGTAGAGAGGAAAAACTACACGCCCGAAAGCAGAACACTCTGTCCCCATAACTGACTGAAAGAGAGGAAAACAGGTCTACAGCACTCCTGACACACAGGCTTATAGGACAGTCTAGCCACTGTCAGAAATAGCAGAACAAAGTAACACTAGAGATAATCTGATGGCGAGAGGCAAGCGCAGGAACCCAAGCAACAGAAACCAAGACTACATGCCATCATCGGAGCCCAATTCTCCCACCAAAACAAACATGGAATATCCAAACACACCAGAAAAGCAAGATCTAGTTTCAAAATCATATTTGATCATGATGCTGGAGGACTTCAGGAAAGACCTGAACACACTTAGGGAAGCACAGGAAAACATTAATAAACAAGTAAAAGCCTACAGAGAGGAATCGCAAAAATCCCTGAAAGAATTCCAGGAAAACACAATCAAACAGTTGAAGGAATTAAAAATGGAAATAGAAGCAATCAAGAAAGAACACATGGAAACAACCCTGGATATAGAAAACCAAAAGAAGAGACAAGGAGCTGTAGATACAAGCTTCACCAACAGAATACAAGAGATGGAAGAGAGAATCTCAGGAGCAGAAGATTCCATAGAAATCATTGACTCAACTGTCAAAGATAATGTAAAGCGGAAAAAGCTACTGGTCCAAAACATACAGGAAATCCAGGACTCAATGAGAAGATCAAACCTAAGGATAATAGGTATAGAAGAGAGTGAAGACTCCCAGCTCAAAGGACTAGTAAATATCTTCAACAAAATCATAGAAGAAAACTTCCCTAACCTAAAAAAAGAGATACCCATAGACATACAGGAAGCCTACAGAACTCCAAATAGATTGGACCAGAAAAGAAACACCTCCCGTCACATAATTGTCAAAACACCAAACGCACAAATTAAAGAAAGAATATTAAAAGCAGTAAGGGAAAAAGGTCAAGTAACATATAAAGGGAGACCTATCAGAATCACACCAGACTTCTCGCCAGGAACTATGAAGGCCAGAAGATCCTGGACTGATGTTATACAGACCCTAAGAGAACACAAATGCCAGCCCAGATTACTGTATCCAGCAAAACTCTCAATTAACATTGATGGAGAAACCAAGATATTCCATGACAAAACCAAATTTACACAATATCTTTCTACAAATCCAGCACTACAAAGGATAATAAATGGTAAAGCCCAACATAAGGAGGCAAGCTATACCCTAGAAGAAGCAAGAAACTAATCGTCTTGGCAACAAAACAAAGAGAATGAAAGCACACAAACATAACCTCACATCAAATATGAATATAACGGGAAGCAATAATCACTATTCCTTAATATCTCTCAATATCACTGGCCTCAACTCCCCAATAAAAAGACATAGATTAACAAACTGGATACGCAACGAGGACCCTGCATTCGGCTGCCTACAGGAAACACACCTCAGAGACAAAGACAGACACTATCTCAGAGTGAAAGGCTGGAAAACAACTTTCCAAGCAAATGGTCAGAAGAAGCAAGCTGGAGTAGCCATTCTAATATCAAATAAAATCAATTTCCAACTAAAAGTCATCAAAAAAGATAAGGAAGGACACTTCATATTCATCAAAGGAAAAATCAACCAAGATGAACTCTCAATCCTAAATATCTATGCCCCAAATACAAGGGCACCTACATATGTAAAAGAAACCTTACTAAAGCTCAAAACACACATTGCACCTCACACAATAATAGTGGGAGATTTCAACACCCCACTCTCATCAATGGACAGATCATGGAAACAGAAATTAAACAGTGATGTAGACAGACTAAGAGAAGTCATGAGCCAAATGGACTTAACGGATATTTATAGAACATTCTATCCTAAAGCAAAAGGATATACCTTCTTCTCAGCTCCTCATGGTACTTTCTCCAAAATTGACCATATAATTGGTCAAAAAACGGGCCTCAACAGGTACAGAAAGATAGAAATAATCCCATGCGTGCTATCGGACCACCACGGCCTAAAACTGGTCTTCAATAACAATAAGGGAAGAATGCCCACATATACGTGGAAATTGAACAATGCTCTACTCAATGATAACCTGGTCAAGGAAGAAATAAAGAAAGAAATTAAAAACTTTTTAGAATTTAATGAAAATGAAGATACAACATACTCAAACTTATGGGACACAATGAAAGCTGTGCTAAGAGGAAAACTCATAGCACTGAGTGCCTGCAGAAAGAAACAGGAAAGAGCATATGTCAGCAGCTTGACAGCACACCTAAAAGCTCTAGAACAAAAAGAAGCAAATACACCCAGGAGGAGTAGAAGGCAGGAAATAATCAAACTCAGAGCTGAAATCAACCAAGTAGAAACAAAAAGGACCATAGAAAGAATCAACAGAACCAAAAGTTGGTTCTTTGAGAAAATCAACAAGATAGATAAACCCTTAGCCAGACTAACGAGAGGACACAGAGAGTGTGTCCAAATTAACAAAATCAGAAATGAAAAGGGAGACATAACTACAGATTCGGAGGAAATTCAAAAAATCATCAGATCTTACTATAAAAGCCTATATTCAACAAAATTTGAAAATCTTCAGGAAATGGACAATTTCCTAGACAGATACCAGGTATCGAAGTTAAATCAGGAACAGATAAACCAGTTAAACAACCCCATAACTCCTAAGGAAATAGAAGCAGTCATTAAAGGTCTCCCAACCAAAAAGAGCCCAGGTCCAGACGGGTTTAGTGCAGAATTCTATCAAACCTTCATAGAAGACCTCATACCAATATTATCCAAACTATTTCACAAAATTGAAACAGATGGAGCCCTACCGAATTTCTTCTATGAAGCCACAATTACTCTTATACCTAAACCACACAAAGACACAACAAAGAAAGAGAACTTCAGACCAATTTCCCTTATGAATATCGACGCAAAAATACTCAATAAAATTCTGGCAAACCGAATTCAAGAGCACATCAAAACAATCATCCACCATGATCAAGTAGGCTTCATCCCAGGCATGCAGGGATGGTTTAATATACGGAAAACCATCAACGTGATCCATTATATAAACAAACTGAAAGAACAGAACCACATGATCATTTCATTAGATGCTGAGAAAGCATTTGACAAAATTCAACACCCCTTCATGATAAAAGTCCTGGAAAGAATAGGAATTCAAGGCCCATACCTAAACATAGTAAAAGCCATATACAGCAAACCAGTTGCTAACATTAAACTAAATGGAGAGAAACTTGAAGCAATCCCACTAAAATCAGGGACTAGACAAGGCTGCCCACTCTCTCCCTACTTATTCAATATAGTTCTTGAAGTTCTAGCCAGAGCAATCAGACAACAAAAGGAGATCAAAGGGATACAGATCGGAAAAGAAGAGGTCAAAATATCACTATTTGCAGATGACATGATAGTATATTTAAGTGATCCCAAAAGTTCCACCAGAGAACTACTAAAGCTGCTAAACAACTTCAGCAAAGTGGCTGGGTATAAAATTAACTCAAATAAATCAGTTGCCTTCCTCTATACAAAAGAGAAACAAGCCGAGAAAGAAATTAGGGAAACGACACCCTTCATAATAGACCCAAATAATATAAAGTACCTCGGTGTGACTTTAACCAAGCAAGTAAAAGATCTGTACAATAAGAACTTCAAGACACTGAGGAAAGAAATTGAAGAAGACCTCAGAAGATGGAAAGATCTCCCATGCTCATGGATTGGCAGGATTAATATGGTAAAAATGGCCATTTTACCAAAAGCAATCTACAGATTCAATGCAATCCCCATCAAAATACCAATCCAATTCTTCAAAGAGTTAGACAGAACAATTTGCAAATTCATCTGGAATAACAAAAAACCCAGGATAGCTAAAGCTATCCTCAACAATAAAAGGACTTCAGGGGGAATCACTATCCCTGAACTCAAGCAGTATTACAGAGCAATAGTGATAAAAACTGCATGGTATTGGTACAGAGACAGACAGATAGACCAATGGAATAGAATTGAAGACCCAGAAATGAACCCACACACCTATGGTCACTTGATTTTTGACAAAGGAGCCAAAACCATCCAATGGAAAAAAGATAGCATTTTCAGCAAATGGTGCTGGTTCAACTGGAGGGCAACATGTAGAAGAATGCAGATCGATCCATCCTTATCACCCTGTACAAAGCTTAAGTCCAAGTGGATCAAGGACCTCCACATCAAACCAGACACACTCAAACTAATAAAAGAAAAACTAGGGAAGCATCTGGAACACATGGGCACTGGAAAAAATTTCCTGAACAAAACACCAATGGCTTATGCTCTAAGATCAAGAATCGACAAATGGGATCTCATAAAACTGCAAAGCTTCTGTAAGGCAAAGGACACTGTGGTTAGGACAAAACGGCAACCAACAGATTGGGAAAAGATCTTTACCAATCCTACAACAGATAGAGGCCTTATTTCCAAAATATACAAAGAACTCAAGAAGTTAGACCGCAGGGAAACAAATAACCCTATTAAAAAATGGGGTTCAGAGCTAAACAAAGAATTCACAGCTGAGGAATGCCGAATGGCTGAGAAACACCTAAAGAAATGTTCAACATCTTTAGTCATAAGGGAAATGCAAATCAAAACAACCCTGAGATTTCACCTCACACCAGTGCGATTGGCTAAGATCAAAAACTCAGGTGACAGCAGATGCTGGCGAGGATGTGGAGAAAGAGGAACACTCCTCCATTGTTGGTGGGATTGCAGACTGGTAAAACCATTCTGGAAATCAGTCTGGAGGTTCCTCAGAAAATTGGACATTGAACTGCCTGAGGATCCAGCTATACCTCTCTTGGGCATATACCCAAAAGATGCCTCAACATATAAAAGAGACACGTGCTCCACTATGTTCATCGCAGCCTTATTTATAATAGCCAGAAAATGGAAAGAACCCAGATGCCCTTCAACAGAGGAATGGATACAGAAAATGTGGTACATCTACACAATGGAATATTACTCAGCTATCAAAAACAACGAGTTTATGAAATTCGTAGGCAAATGGTTGGAACTGGAAAATATCATCCTGAGTGAGCTAACCCAATCACAGAAAGACATACATGGTATGCACTCATTGATAAGTGGCTATTAGCCCAAATGCTTGAATTACCCTAGATCCCTAGAACAAACGAAACTCAAGACGGATGATCAAAATGTGAATGCTTCACTCCTTCTTTAAATGAGGAAAAAGAATACCCTTGGCAGGGAAGGGAGAGGCAAAGATTAAAACAGAGACTGAAGGAACACCCATTCAGAGCCTGCCCCACATGTGGCCCATACATATACAGCCACCCAATTAGACAAGATGGATGAAGCAAAGAAGTGCAGACCGACAGGAGCCGGATGTAGATCGCTCCTGAGAGACACAGCCAGAATACAGCAAATATAGAGGCGAATGCCAGCAGCAAACCACTGAACTGAGAATAGGTCCCCTATTGAAGGAATCAGAGAAAGAACTGGAAGAGCTTGAAGGGGCTCGAGACCCCAAAAGTACAACAATGCCAAGCAACCAGAGCTTCCAGGGACTAAGCCACTACCTAAAGACTATACATGGACTGACCCTGGACTCTGACCCCATAGGTAGCAATAAATATCCTAGTAAGAGCACCAGTGGAAGGGGAAGCCCTGGGTCCTGCTAAGACTGAACCCCCAGTGAACTAGTCTATGGGGGGAGGGCGGCAATGGGGGGAGGGTTGGGAGGGGAACACCCATAAGGAAGGGGAGGGGGGAGGGGGATGTTTGCCCGGAAACCGGGAAAGGGAATAACACTCGAAATGTATATAAGAAATACTCAAGTTAATAAAAAAAAAAAAAAAAGAAATTTACCAAGATTTTATCATCTCAAGCACACACACACACACACACACACACACACACACACACACACGCACGCACAATGAAAATTAAAAGTTTATTTGTGGGTGAACAGTTTGATTATGAAATTCATCTTACAATTAAGAAATGTATCATAATGTTCCACTGTAAATATTTGATATATACATTTCTGTGTCAATTATAAATATTGTAGAAAGGGATTTGAAAGATAATAAGAATGATAATAAGTGGTTTAGAAACATGCCAGAAAGAGCTCCTGAGCACTTGGAAATGTAGAACATAGATACATCTAAATGTCACACAATTTAATATATAATGCATACAAAGAAGTTAACGAGATCACATTTGTGGGAAGCCTCATGTAACCACAGCCATGTCATTTTTCAGAAAATACATGGAAGCTAAAACTAAACCCTAACCATGGTATTTGGGCCTCACCAACTAACAAGAAAATAGAGCCTGATGGCCAAATAATATGAAAGGTTTCAAAACTACAGAATAACACTTTCTAAATGCCCCCATACTTTGCACTCCAAAAGCTTACCTGAATGTTCTCACATGTCTTTGTTTAAAGAAGAGTAGTTATTTTGTTTGTACTGTGGGTCGTCCTTAATATTTTGTATATCTTTATTTCAATGTGCCTCAGTGGCTTTTAAAGCTATTAAATACGCTTTAAGTTAAAAAAATAAAACCTCCAGTTTCTTGCTCTTCCTAGAGGCCTTGCATCTCAAGCATAATGTGGGCAGCATAATAATGCAGTACTGTGTTGTTGGTTAGAGAGGACGTTCTTGTGAAATCTGAAACATGGCCAGAGGCCTCTTCAAAATTAAAGCTCCAAAGAGCAAGGGCTTCCCAAAGCAGTCTCCATACAAAAGGAATGAGCAGATAGATGTCCAAGTCACCCAGATTTTCTTAGGATATACTAGATGACTGTTGAGCATTTTCTTAAAAATAAATATAAAGTTTGTCATGCAAAAAAAAAAAACCTTTTTTCCCTGTTCTAAAAGTAAAGAGTTGAGAAGTTTTATAGAAGTTATCCTTTTTATAATTAATCATTTATTTGTTTCCATTTCAAATGGCATCCAGGTTACCCCTTCATAAAATCTCCCATCCCATCCACCATCTTTCTCTATTCCCCTTCCCTTTGCCTCTCTGAGGGGGCTCCTCCACCCACTCATGAATTCCAGTCTCACTACTCTAGCATCCTCCTACACTGGGACATCAAGCCTCCACAGGACCAATGGCCTCCTCTCCCATTGATATTATATAAGCCCGTGCTACATAGGTATCTGGAGCCATAATCCTTAAGTAATCAACCAGCATAGCAAACTAAACAGCAGAGCACTGACAGCGGGAGAGCTCACAGCTCTGAGCAGGGAAGAATAGATGGTTGGTGTCGCTGTCAATGAGTCAGAAGATGTTGAGAGGTTTATTGATCACACAGAGTAGTCAGGTTGTGGAGTGGGAATTCAAAGTGACTTAAAAATACCATACACTAGGTCAAGTGTGATGACACTCACAAGTAATCAACACATTGGGTGGCAGAGACAGGTCAATTGACCTGATTTTGAGGCCAATCTGGGTAAGATTATGTCTCAAGAAAACACCCCAGAAATAACAACAACAAAAATAACAAAAATGAACAAAATAATCTTCTTCAGAAGTCAACAAAAGAATGATGGGTATTTCTTCTAGTATGATCAATTTTGAATTTTAAGAAAAAGCACAAGTCATATGTCACTATATGAAAATTTAAAAAAGCATCCCCCAAGATAAATGGGACACTGGTTATTCGTTTTCTCTGAAAGGCACACAAATATGAACACTGTCTCAGTTATGTTTATATAGCCATTTCTAGAACAGACTTGGTTCCTGGTTGTGGCTCTTTCACATCTTCTGTTCCCTCTTCTACAATCTTCCTCCAGCCATATATGCAGTGGCTGTGATGTAGACATATATGTTGGGGCTCCCAACCCATCTGCCCTTGCATCTCTGCGCTCTCTCTCTCTCTCTCTCTCTCTCTCTCTCTCTCTCTCTCTCTCTCTCTCTCTCTCTCCTATGTTGGTATAAGAAAGAGTTACTAGTATTTTTTTTCTAATGTCTACGACATCACTTCGCCAAGAAAATCATGTCAATTGCCCTGCCTCAGCTACCCAAGTGTGCTGATTACTTGTGAGTGTTTCCAGTACCAGAAGTAATTTTCCTACTGTTGAGTGGATCTTAAGTCTAGTTAGACAATCATTAGTTGCACCCACAGGTGAGTGCCACTTACTACATCTTTATGCATATCTTGCCAAGATGCTAACTGCCACGATGCATAGTTGTTGCATCTGGGTAACATGCTTTGTTCCTCTCCTTGGCAGCTTGTGTAGAACTTTCTAGAACCATAGAAGGTAGCACACAAAAAGGAAGCTTTCAGATCATATCCAGCTAATATTATATACCAGGTGTCCAGAGGTTGATTTATTATTTCTGCCTCAAACAATAACTAAGTTTTAATGTCTTCTGGTTCTGAATACACACACACACACACACACATACACACATACACACACACATACACACACATACACACACATACACACACACATACACACACATACACACACATACACACACATACACACACACATACACACACACATACACACATACACGCGCACACACACACACACACACACACACACACACACACACACACACACAAACCGGACTGCTATTAAAGGATAGACAGAGCCACAGAGTGTATAAGTCTGACTGAGGGTTCAAAAGACCTAACTCTGTTCTGTTGACTCAGCTTTTTAATGTTCATCAGCGTTTATAAACACCACATTGAAAGACCAAGCATTTAAAACTTGAGCCTTTGGATGACAGAAATCCAAACAATAGAAATACAGGTATCCTTAAATGATCCTCCTTTAGCCTTGGAAAGTGCCATACATCATAGGTTTTTATCTCTCTGTGTATTAACAGGGTTCTGCTAATGATTAAAAGTGAGTGGCATCGGGATAATACTTATAAACCTGACTGTGTATTTCATGCCTCTAGTGGTAAAGAAGAAAAATAAGTATTTTCTTTTTTGACTAGTATATTAATTTTGTCTCTATATAATTTTCGTAATATGAATTAATTATAGATGACATGGAGTAAAATCTCTAAATAATCTTTTTCTCTTTGAATGTAAAGTTAATTCGGAAAATTGATATTGTTGATAAAATTCAAGCATATTTTTAATTTCGGAGGTAATGCAAATTACTAAAGGATAAGTATAAGATTCAACCTAAAAACCAGTGTTCATTGATTTTCATTTGGCATTTTTTATCACCTTTTATCTTTATAACCTTATATGATCTTTGAACTTAATCTAAGCTGCATGATTTGGCATTAATATAACTTAATAAGTAAAAGAAATATGACCTCAGAAAATTTTCATTATGTTTTAAGCAATATGATCAATAAATTCAAATAAAATGAGGTATAAATATGAACACCAATAAAATTCAATAAACAAAGCCAGGAGACAAACCAAGAGAAAATAATTTCCATTTAAAATTACAGAGGAGTGACCTAATTTCTTAATTTGTCTATGGTTATGTTAAGGCAACAAGAAAACAGTAAGCTAATAGAAAATGTTTCACAAAAGTGAAAACATTATGAATGTCACCAAACTTTAAAAATAGATTAAAACTAATTCAAAATATAGAAAATACAAAATTAAACCCATAGTTAATAATTTTACCTATTTGATAAAACACAAAGATTTGATACATTACTCTCTTAATGAGAATTGAAAAAAACAGGCATCATTTTCTTTAACTGGCATAGAAATAAATTACTCACTATCATTAGAGTAAGTCTTTGAAAATACCATTAGAAATATATCAGGACTCCATAATCACTTATGTAAATGTAAAACAAGAATGTCATCATTGCATTCAAGTGGAAAAAACATCAGAACCAAGAAAAATACTAAGTATTGATTTATGGGGGCAGTTATAAATGAAAAGTCAGTGAAAATCTATGCAAAGGGTTAATGATATGGCATTTAAAATAGAAATGCATAATGATCTGTACACTTTCTATGTGTAGGTGCATTATTTGGGTTATTTGTTCTTTCGATTTGTTTGTTTGTTTAGTTGGTTGGTTTTTGTCTTTGATTTGTTCTAGATTGATTTATTTGTCTCTATGTGTATGACAATCCCCACGTCCAGGTACACATGAGAAGGTACTTGTAGAAGATAGAAGTAGGAGTAGGTTTTTCGGTTGGAGTTACAGGTGGTTGTGAGCTGGCAGTCATGGAAGCTGGGAACAGAGCTCTGACTATAATATGTATATAATTCTTTATATACTTGGATAAAATGAATATGGTATGACTTTTATTTCTTTCATTAGTTAAGAGGATATCATAAAATATGACTTCATGCTATAATTATCAAGCTACTTTTATTGACTATTCAGAACTATAGCATAACATGAATTTTATATCATTCAGAAAACAGATCATGCCATTCTATTTCTTCTAGTACTGATTAGAGCACTGGCACATACTTAGTTAGAATGTTTCATTGGTCTTAGAGTTTGAGCACCTACTGTAGCCTTTCTTGTCTTTTGTACGTTTGACATTTCTGAAGAATAACATTGATGTGTTATTTTTATTTATTTTTAGATTTAATTTTTATTCTTTTATACTTTTATTGCTTATTTTATTTACTTACATTTCAAATGTTATCCCCCTTCCTAGTGTCCCCTCCTAAAACTTCCTAACCAATTCCCTTTACCCCTTGCTTCTATGAGGATGCTGCCCTTGTCCCTAGTCCTGCCTTACCATAATAGCATTCCTCCACACTGGGCACCAAGCCTTCACACAACCAAGGGCCTCCCCTCCCATTGATGTCAGATAAGGCCATTCTCTGCTACATATGCAGCTGGAGCCGTGAGTCTCTCCATGTGTATCCTTTGGTTGGTGGTTTAGTCCCTGGGAGCTCTTGTTGGATCTGTTTGGTTGATACTGTTGTTCTTCCTATGGGGTTGGAAACCCCTTCAGCTCCTTATGTCTTTTCTCTAATTTCTCCATTGTTATTCCCTTGTTCAGTCCAATGGTTAGTTGCAAGCATCCTCATCTATGTCAGTAGGGCTCTAGTAGAGCTTCTCAGGAAATGCCCATATCTCACTCTTGTCATCAAGCACTTCTTGGCATCAGCAATAGTGATTCAGTTTGGTGGATGCATATGGGATGGATTATGAGGTGGGGCACTCTCTGGATGAACTCTTCTTCAGTCCCTGATCCACTCTTGGTCTATGTATTTCCTTCCTTGTGTATTTTGTTCTTCCTCTTTAGAGCCTGCCCCATGTGGAGATCCAGCCCATGTATGTTTGTGTATATATATATATATATATATATATATATATATATATATATACACACACACACACACACACACACACACACACACACACACACACACACATAAACAGCCACCAAAAGTAGACAATATTGATGAAGCCAAGAAGTGCATGCTGACAGGTGCCTGATATACCTGTCTCCTGAGAGGTTCAACCAGAGTATGACAAAAACAGAGGCGAATGCTGGCAGCAAACCATTGAACTAAGAATGGGGTCCCCATTGGAGCAGTTAGAGAAAGATTTGAAGAAACTGAAAAAGGCTTGCAACCCTGTAAGAGCAACAAAACCAACCAATCAGAGCTTTCAGGGACTAAACCACCATCCAAAGAATGCACATGGAAAGACCCATGGCTCCAACTACATATGTAGCAAAGGATGGCCTTGCTGGGCACCAACGGAAGAAGTCCTTGGTGCTGCCAAGGCTGAACCCCCCAAGTAATCCAATAAAAATTAATTACAACAGAAAAAAAGAAGAAATATTGTTGTTGATATTGTTCTTGCTATGGAGCTCCAAACACCTTCAGTTCTTTCAGTCCTTCCCCTAACTGCTCTATTAGGGTCCCTGTGTTCAGTCTGATGGTTGGCTGCAAGCATCTACATCTGTATTTGTAATGCTCTGGCAGAGCCTCTCAGGAGACAGTTCCTATCAGCAAGGCATCAGCAATAGTGTCTCGGTTTGGTGGTTCTATATGGGATGCATGCCCAGGTGGGACAATCTCTACATGGTCTTCCCTTTAGACTCTGTTCCACTCTTTGTCTCTATATTTCTTATTACTCAGGAGATACTATTCAGCTATTAAAAACAACAACTTCATGAAATTTGCATGCAAATGGAAAAACCTAGGAACTATCATTCTGAGTGAGGTAACCCAGTCACAAAAGAACATGCATGATATGTACTCACTGAAAAGTGGATATTAGGAATAAAGCTCAGATTACTCATGATACAACTCATAGACCATATGAATCTCAAGAAGAATCAAGACCAAAGTGTGGATGCTTCAGTACTTCTTGGAATTGGGGACAAAATAATTTTAGAATGTAGAGTGTGGGAGGGACTTGGGAGGAAGAGACGAAAAGGAGAGGAAAAGGCAGAAGAGTCGGGTGGGGACAAGACTGGGGAGGATGTACAAAAGGTCAGGAAATTGAAAAGAGGTGTATAACAATGGAGGATGGGGATCTGGAGGAAGCCACCAGAAGGTCCCTAATGGCAGGAAAGCAAGAGGCTCCCAGACTCCAACAGGGATACCATTACCTGAAATATCCAACAAAGGGGAGAAATTCTGTAGAGACCATATCTAGAGGTTAGGCACAACCCCTGGTTATGTGATGGAGCCACAGACCCATCTGAAAAATGTGCTATTTTTAAAGCTCCTTATATCAATTTGATAGCCCTTTTGGGGCACAATCTTTGTACAAATTGTGAGGAATGCCTTTATCCATGAGGTGCTGAGAAGAAGGTATATGCTTTTGCCTTACAATGATGCAATACCATCAAGACATAAATTATAGTGCCAGAGACAACAGAGTGTTCCTAGAGTGCAGGGGCCAACCCAGGTTGTTCTTTTTCTTTTTCATTTTCTTTATTTTTTGTTTCCTTTTTTTTGACGTTTTAAAATTTACTTTTCTTGGATATTTTATGTATTTACATTTCAAATGTTATCCCCTTTCTCTCTCCCCCTGCTTCTATGAGGATGCTACAACTTCCACCCACCCACTCCTACCTCAACACCTTGGCATTCCCCTACATTGTAGGAACAAACCTTCAGAGGACCAAGAGATTTTGCTCCTATTGATTCTTGAAAATAACATACTGTTCTACATATGTGACTGGAGCCATGGGTCCTTCCATGTGGACTCACTGGTTGGTGGTTTAGTCCCTGGGAGCTCTGGTGAGGTCTGGTTGGTTGATATTGTTGTTCTCCCTATGTGTTTGTAAACCCCTTCAACTCTTTCTATCTTTTCTCTAACTCCTCTGCTGGGATCCCCTGTTCAGCCCAATTCTTTAGCTGTAAGCATCAAGTTATCATTGAGTAGAACCTTATTCAGCTTCCATGTATTTCCTGCAGTCTACTCCTCTTGGGTATATTTGCTTCTTTTTGTTCCAGAGCTTTTAGGTGAGCTCTCAAACTACTGATTTAATCTCTCTCCAGTTTCTTTTTGGAGGCTCTCAGAGCTATGAGTTTTCTTTTTACCACAACTTTCATTGTTTCTCATAAGTTTGGGTATGTTGTATCTTCATTTTCATTAAATTATAAAAAGTTTTTAATTTTTTCTTTATTCTTCCTTGACCAAGTTATCATTGAGTAGAGCATTGTTCAATTTCCATGTATATGTGGGCTTTCTGTTGTTTCTGTTGTTATTGAAGACCAGTCTTAGTCCATGGTAATCTGATAGGATGCATAGAATTATTTCAATCTCCTTGTATCAGTTGAGACATTATTTGTGACCAACTATGTGGTCAATTTTGGAGAAGGGACCATGAGGTGCTGAGAAGAAGGAATATGCTTTTGTTTTAAGATGAAGTATTTTATAGATGTCTGTTGAATCCATTTGTTCTGTAAGCTCTACTGTCTCTCTGTTTAGTTTCTGTTTCCATGATTGGTCTATTGATGAGAGTGGTGTGTTGAAGTTTCCTACTATTATTGTGTGTCGTACAAGTATGCTTTTAACTTTAGTAATGTTTCTTTTATGAATGTGTGTCCCCTTGCATTTGGATCATAGATGCTCAGAATTGAGAGTTCATCTTGGTAGAGTTTTTCCTTCTTGAGTATGAAGTGTTCTTCCTTATATTTTTAATAACTTTTGGTTAAAAGATGATTTTCCTCAATATTAGAATGGCTACTCCAGCTTGTTTATTGGGACATTTGCTTGGAAAATTTTGTCCCAACTTTTATTCTTAGGTAGTGTTGGTCTTTGTCATGTAAGTGTGTTTCCTGCATGCAGAAAAATGCATATCCAGTCTGTTAGTCTATGTCTTTTTATTGGGGAATTGAGGCCATTGATGTTGAGATATTAAGGAATTGTGATTGTTGTTTCCTGTTATTTTTGTTGTTAGAGGTGGAATTATGTTGTGTGGCTTTCTTCTTTTCAGTTTGTTGCAAGGAGATTACTTTCTTGCTTTCTCTAGGTTGTGGTTTTCCTCCTTGTGTTGGAGTTTACCATCTATTATCCTTTGTATGGCTGGATTTGTAGAAAGATATTGTGTAAATTTGGTTTCTAAGTTCATTGAGAGTTTTGTTGGATATAGTAGCCTGGGCTGGCATTTGTGTTCTCTTAGGGTCTGTATCATAGCTTCCAGGATCTTCTAGCTTTTATGGTCTCTGTTGAGAATTCTGGTGTAATTCTGATAGGTCTGCCTTTACATGTTATTTGAAAAATTTCCCCTACTGCTTTTAATATTTTCTTTGTTTTGTGTATTTGTTGTTCTGACTATTTTGTGATGGGAGGAATTTCTTTTCTGATACAATCTGTTTGGAATTCTGTAGGTTTCTTGATTGTTTGTGGGCATGTCTTTCTTTAGGTTAGAGAAGTTTTCTTCTATAATTTTGTTGAAGATATTTACTGGACCATAAAGTTGGGAGTCTTCATTCTCTTCTATACCTATTATCCTTTGATGTTCTCATTGTGTCCTAAATTTCCTGTATGTTTTGGGCTAGGAGCTTTTGCATTTGACATTGTCTTTTATGGTTATGTCAATGTTTTCTATGGTATCTTCTATCTCTTGTATTTTGTTGGTGATGCTTGCTTCCATGACTCCTGATCTCTTCCCTGGGTTTTCTATCTCCAAGGTTGTCTCCCTTTGTGCTTTCTTTATTGTTTCTATTTCCATTTTTAAATCCTGGACAGTTTTGCTCAATTCCTTCACTTGTTTGGTTGTGTTTTCCTGTAATTCTTTAAGAGATTTTTGTGTTTTCTCTTTAAGTGCTTCTACTTGTTTACTTGTGTTGGTCTGTATTTCTTTAAGGGAGTTATTTATGTCCTTCTTAAAGTCCTCCATCATCATCATAAAACATGATTTTAAATCTAAATCTTGCTTTTCTGTTGTGTTTGGATATACAATGAAAGACTTGCTATTATATAATAAACAAGAGAAGACAGCTAAAAGTCTAGGACTTTAGGTAAAATTCAACATAAGCATAACTATTAGGTAAGCAATTTAG